>NW_017098389.1:0-3556 GCF_001412225.1 Nicrophorus vespilloides | reverse complement strand
GCTTTTGATTTGCGTTATTTATATTATATGAAGAATGATGCGTCGCGCGGTCCCAGTTGTACGTGGATTTATCGGCCGGCTGACTGAAATAAATTATCAGGTCATTTCGGGAATGCCTGGGATAATCTATTACTGAGTTAACCTAAAGTCCCCGATAACAAAAACCCTGAATATATAACTAGTTTACGCCAATTGCCTGAAACCATCCATAACTTACAACGCCGCTCCAGCAACATTCATTCTTGACAATTCGGTGTGTGTGTATGTACTTTTTTTTGTTTATTCTGCTATTAGATTCTGATGTGAATGGGAGAAGGAGAGATAGGGTGAAATGTGAAAACAGGAAAAATATTGCTCTCATACACGGAACACGGTGGCCCTGGATAATTCCCTTAAAAGCATGCGTTAATTACCACCGAGTATACTGCGTGCTTTACGTACCTTTAAATCCACACTCTACATCTCAGAACCTATCAATTGGATTAAAATCCACATAGGATCGCTTACTAGTCCTGCCAAGCACTCTGCTTCATTGCGTGCTGAAACACATTGATCCATAACTTCTAGGTGTATAGAGTCATTGATATTACACGATATTTATTACCTGCCTCTTCAATTTGATCTACGATAATGGCACATTAAAATTATCTTTCCAATATTATATGGAATGCATGAATACTAATGAATATTTCATAATTAGTTCTGTTACACTTACTATATTAATATTACCATTTCTCAACAAATTATTTTGTACATAATTTTCTAATTTTGTATTTTTTTCCAAGTAAGATTAATCAATATCGAAGATTATATAATATTAAGGTAAATATAAACTGCATTATTATATAACCCAATAAGTAAAACTGCTACCGTATAAATAATTCATTTATAAAAGAGGCTATTTAGAAACGGTTTTCCGCCTCTGTTCCTTTTATTTTTTATGACGGCTCTTAGTTTCCTATAAATAGTTTATTGGAAACGAGGGTGTGGAGACCCTTGTCTTAAAGTAAGGGACGATTGACCCCCAACTCCTATTTTCCCTTCCCATTGGACTCGTCAAAATCACTGCTCGCCCGAAACGATCCTAAGATTTTATTACGCACCTTTCGATTCCGACTTGCCTATAAAAGGGAAACAGAGTAGACGTGGCACAAATAAATTGTAAAGTTATTAGACTGCCTTAATCTGTCCGCTGCATCTCTGTCACAACTTAATTCTCACACCGTTGCGCTAGAATGAAGAGACATGCTTAAGACTAGTTGCCAAGAGGATGTTAGGGAGATGCGCTATCTTTATTGGCTCCATTCCCTGGGAAAACTGCAGGCGGGAAATTTGATCCGCGTTTATCATTATGCACTTTGACAGTTTTAAGATGCATATGAGAAGTTGCGTCTAGGTACTTAAGGTGAACTCTCTCTCTCTCTCTCTCTCCACCAACAAATTACATTTAACAACGGAGTTCTTCTTTTGAAATGCAGTTTTAAATTTCACGGTCGAGGTGATTGATAAATGGGACTTGCCGGCCAAGGCGTACGTTTCATTTTCTAAACGTACATGTTTTATTGTTGACGTTGCCAACTTAATCATGTGCTATGTATACATACACAGCACACGACCAAACAACGAGCAAACAAAATAATTGAAACGCGTTCCATAAAGCAAACAAACAATTTTCATTTCGGTCTAGAAAGTTGGGATTCCACTTTTTTTTATTATTTTCCGTTATTGCCCCACAATGACCCTCTGTTTCTTATATAAGAAAATTGAATTGTGCAAAAGTTTTTAATTGATTTTTAGAAGAAAAAAAAAATTAAATAGAACTTACATTAATTTTATTTTAGATTCTCATATTACTAATAAAAATCCTGCATTATTCCACGAACAGTTTGTTGTTATAATTAATTGAATTCAACATTATGTAATAATATTTTAAAGCAATTTATATTTCAGCAGTTATACATGAAAAATTACAACAGGCTATTGATTGTACGTCTAAATATATTATTAATCCATGTTCTTATATAATCTTTGTATCTTGATAAGGAAAGGTTTAGAGAACCACCCGGTATACTTGTGTGGGTTTTTCAGAGACGGAAGCATCCCCTCTTTTCGGTCCCTACGTCGTGTTTATCTATCCTCTTATATTGTCTTTTCGTTCTGCCAATCGAACGGTATTAGTATCGACTTTACGTCCTAATGTGGATCGTCCTACTTCTTCCGTCGTTTCGTTTCAGAAACAATTTTATATATATATATCGAAAGAGGGAAAAGAAGGATATTATGTGCGAATTCAATAAGTATTTTATTCAACGTTTAAGAGGCTTTCCATTCATTTTATCAACCGCCCAAAATTGACTCCAACTCTCTTTTCGTTCTACTTCACACATGCATAGAGAAGCCTTTTCCTATATATTTTTTCTTCTCGTGTACTTCTTTACTGTGTTTGCATCCCTCGGGATAAGACCGGACCCGTTCCACTCTCGGACGTCACATCGAATCTACCCTTATTTTCCTTTGCCTCTATATATTTATACGTGGAGATATGCTCCGTAAACAATTTCTGTGTGCCTTCGGATACACACACAAAAAAAAAGGAAGAGCAGGATCATAAGAAATTCATGCGTGCATAGCGAATGGGAAAATTTAATTTCTGTGCTTCCGGATTACAAGCACCGCATTATTATTATTATTAATCGTCCGCTTTCCCTTTTCATTTTTCGTTCGCGTATTTCTCGTGGTCTTCCTTTTTTTAATCAATTTTAGTTATTAAAACGCCGCACACCCCGGCCCGTATGGCGGCGGTGAAATATTAATGATTGATTAAGTCCCTACAAGCCGGTAATCTTTTAATCCACGCTGCAAGTTAGTCCGCATACCAGAAGGGCTTAATCTTCAATTATAACAACGCTGATGTACGCCATATTATATCCTCTTTGCAGCACCACGTATACCAATCAACCCCCATAAAGCCAGGGTGCAGCAACAGCACAGGGACACAGACAGACGGCTCAATTCTCGTATCGCAGTTATTACAGTTATATTTTAATTTTTGATTCCTCCATTATTTCGTTGCAGTTTTATCTGAAAAAAAAATAGTAAAAAATTTATCGTGGTTGCCCGATGTTATTTCACTTCATATTTGTGATACGTAATCGTGTGCCCGTGCCAAAATAAAAAAAACAATATAAATCACTGAAACAATCGGTTCGAACGGATTTCTATTTTCCAGAAACAAAACATCATATATTTTTATTTATTTTGCATTACCTTCATCAATTTGATAACTGTTAATTGATTATGATATTCACATATTTATATAAACCAGTGATTCCCAAAGTGGTCTATATCGACCCCCAGGGGTCTATGACAACCTGCAAGGGGTCTACGTCAGCGAAAAAAAAAAAATTGGTGGTCCATGAAATGAAAATGGTTGTCCACGATAGTGGATCTCAACCGAAATCCAGACGTTCGAAATCGCGACTGTATCGAAATCACGACTGTATCGAAATCACGACATTCGAAATCCCGACTATATCAAAATTCCGACAACCATAAT
>NW_017098388.1:1721-3760 GCF_001412225.1 Nicrophorus vespilloides | reverse complement strand
GAAAGTTTAAAAAATGCTCGAAAAAGCAGTGTTTTCACATTTCATTGATTTTCTCTTATCCATATTGCTGTAATACGCGTTCCTTTTATGAAATGGAGGGGGTTGGGGAGGCGCCAAATGATTACATAGTTTTGAGGGAGGCGTAGTAACATCAAGTTTGGAAACCACTGTTCTAAAGCATCCAATTCGATTAGCTGTGGGTGAGTGACTAATAAAAATGCATGCACAATTGAAACTCGAAGGATATATTAATATGAAGAATTAGATCCATTGCAAACTAATCGATTAGTATATAAGTGATTTGAAAATCTATTCGATGAATTTAATTCAATCGGTTAACATTTCTTTGATTTCTTATTGGAAATATTAATCGAAACACATATTGATATTAACCCATTCATTTAATTGGAAATTAACTGCAATTAGAAAATTAACATTTTATTAATAATTAATTGATTTTTGTCACATTGGCGCTATTGTGTTTATCAATTGATCCACAAGAGGGAGCATTATCACAATTTTGTTTAAACAAAATGAGTTGGTGCACCTGCTGCGTCTGCGTCGGTACGCTCAGTCGCAGTTCGTTCTTAAGTGCGGCGGCGTCCGCTCCGGTCTTAACAGTTCAAAAGAGTTGTGCAACTGGTTTAAATCCGGTGAATTGTGTTGCTTTTTCAAGAAAACCATCATCGGAGAACACAACCCCATTAGATTTGAGCAATTAAAGGTTAGTCATTACTCTGATACTAATACAAAATAATTTGCATTGCATTGAAAGTCTTCCAATTAGTTTGTTAATTGATTGTGTAAGTTGTGTTAAAATGTTAGTAATTAGAAATAAGTCGTAATTGAGAAATTGGCGTTAATTAATTAGAAATTTGGACGATTACAAAATGGCGGACCGACGCTTTTCTTTCCATCACTTTCTTTTGTTAATGTTGATACCAACGCATTTTTATTGTAAAAAAAAAAGTGTATCAGGTGCAGATTGGTACGATTGTGGCGTCACTATGACATAGTTGTACGCGTCCCTTTCTTAAGTCAACGTCATTCCAATTCGATTTGCGCATTAATTATTGAAATTTCGGGGCTTTCTCATTAATTTTAAGTGGTAACCAGGGACGACGATGCTGGATTAATTGTGAGCAATTTAAATGATTTCTTACAGCCTTTCTTTATAACTCCATGAACTATATTCAATTTGTTCGAACAGTTATTTTTATAACTAAATCAGACTCGAAGGAATTATCAATGTTCTAAAATATACTACTCGATTGGTAGTGAGTAAATGATTAATAAAATGCATGCATTACTCAAGCTCGAAGGATGTATTAATATGATGAATTTGTTCCAGTGCAAACTAATCGATTGGTTTATAAGTCATTTGATATTCTATTCGATGAACATTGTTTGATGTATTGAATCAGTCGACATTTCCTATTGGAAATACTAAACATATATTGACATTATAAATTAATCTACAAGAGGGAGTTTTGTTGTTTTGAAAGATTTTGAATTTATACATAATGAATTTATTTATTTTTTCTTACAGCTATTGTATTTTTTTTTATACATATTTGTTATTTATATGGATGCAAGGTATTCAAAATACCAGGTCATTCTATGCGTTATTCACGTTCGCAGTGATTCGCATGGAATGGCAAGNGATCACAGCGGATCTAGGGGCTCGCGTTTTCCCCGAAATTTCATTATTTTTGTCTCGCGACAGATGTCGTTAAGAAAAGTCTTGGTCATTAGCCGATTCTTAGTCTTACATTCTGATTTACAGTGTTTGTGCGTTATATTGAAAACAAGTTTAAGGCTTCGGCTTTTGTTCTTCAACCGTGAGTGCAGTTAATTAAATTAATATTAGAATCACGGCAGTGTTANNGTTTTGTGCGCATTTTTGATAAATTATCGTGAGTATTCGTGAGTGCCAACCAACAACGAGGGCTGAGATGGAGATGTGCAGAGATGCAGATGAAGACATCAAGTAGTAAGTGATTTTTTACCACACGGGATTCAACAACAATCAGCCCCTC
>NW_017098388.1:0-1591 GCF_001412225.1 Nicrophorus vespilloides | reverse complement strand
ATCAAGTAGTAAGTGATTTTATACCACACGGGATTCAACAACAATCAGCCCTCTTCACTTAACTTAAACATATTTTTCATAACTTCAATTATTATTCAAAATTATTAATTAATTTTCTAACTTTTTCTTAAATTCTTTTCACGTTTTTGTATTTAGAAATTAATGCGCTAACTCAAAATTTTTAATCAATTTTGCAACTTTTTCTTAACTTCTTATCAGATTTTTCTTAAATTTCTTAATTTTTTTTCAGGTTTTATTGCGCCAATTCAAAATTATTAATTCATTTTGTAACTTTTCCTTAAATTCTTTTCAGGTTTTTATATCTTTAAATTAATGCGCCTATTCAAAATTATTAATTAATTGATTTTCTTTGTTCTTGTCCGTATTTCCGTTTTTTACATGTTTTAGTTTAGGTTGCATTAAATTACTATTGATTTGGAGAAGATCTCAATTTAATTTCAATTGCTTTAATTAATTGATTATATTTTAATCAATTTAAGTTTAATTAATTTGAATGTGATTTGTTTTATCTATTTCGCAATGATAATAATTTTGTTAAATTGATTTTGGTTCTATATATGTATAATTTATATTGAAGTTGTAATGGTTTCTATATAATTTACTCATTGTAGACTGAATGATAATTACTTAATTATTATTTTGAAAATAACAAATGTTTAAACGCAGCAGAATCTGCATTATTTTTTTTTAATTTTTCTTCTTTTCTATTTTCATATTTAATATATTATAGTTCAGGAAATTCTATAATTAGGGTTGGCCACCCTTAAGCAAATTCGTTTTTCTTTCAGTATTTTGGAAAATTTCTTATATTTCCAAAATCTGAATATTGCATGTTAGTGTGTGTTGTTTTGGTTTGAATGCAAGCGAGCTCGCAAATGTTTGTGTGTGTGTTTGAAAGTATGAGCAAAAGTGTTTCGATTTGTGTATGATTATAAATGAACTTTGGTTGCTGTTATGATTGTGCTGAGTTTTCGATAGATTAAAAAAAATGTTAAATCTTCATTAACATTTTTAATTTGTTAGGTGCTTGATTAGAATTCTTGAACTGTAATAAATTATTTTCAATTATTAATTTATCAAAGTTTATTAAACATTTGTTATTTCCTACATTTCCCCTTTTATATTTTTTTTTTCTTATTACAAAAAACATTCAAATTTATTTTTAATTATTTAGTATTTTTGTTAATAATAGAAATTATCATTTTATTTCAAAATTGAAACAATGTGATCAATTTCTATTTATTAACTTTAAATTTCATTTTCAATCTTCTCCAATTTGAATGGTGATTTCGTGTCGCCTCGTGATTAATAAGCATGCGTAGTTAGTGGCAAATCTAACGTATTTGTCAGCTTTTTATGTTTCTGCTTTCAGGGGTGGATCTAACGTATCCATCGTGCCCGAAAATCACTCGAAAGTCGTGCAGAAAGAGACTCAACATTAACAGTCTTAATTCAACAAGACTTAACAGTAGACTCTCTCCGCACGATTTTAGATTTGTATTAAAGGATGTTTCAGTACCCTTACCCTCCCCCTTAGAGGTTATCTCAAGGGTCATTTAATTATAGTTTT
>NW_017098387.1:0-4115 GCF_001412225.1 Nicrophorus vespilloides | reverse complement strand
GCTTTTTCGAGCATTTTTTCAATTTGAAAGCGAATTACAGCCAAACGGATAAAACCACAGTAATATATCAATAATTGCTAGATTCCCCAAACATTCAGCTTTCATACGAATCTTTTGGATTTGTTCTATCTATTATAGTTTCTAAAAAAAAATCACTAAAATGTGAAGACACTTAAATTACAATTGTCAGTTAAAAGGTTTCACAGCATTACAGACATACTCATTTTTTTTTCTGTTTAATATGCTGCACTGTAGTAAATTATAGTGTACTTGTGTAAATACAAGACCTATATTTTCTTCGTGTTTCTTACAAACGTGATTTATTTATTTATACGAGCATTGCATTTTCGTACCGGCTTCCAGTGCAACGCGCAAACTATAGCATGACTAATAATAATGGGTATAATTAGTCGTAATAAATACAGTTCGCATTTGGTGTGGACTCACCGTATTTCGTTTTATTATTGAAAAATAAAGAGAGGGACATTAAAAAAAACGAAGGAAACAAATAAATGCATATGCATGTGGACGGGTGAGTAATGAGTTTTAAACGCACATCGATTTCCATACTTACGTGAGCCGCAATAAAATAAAAAATAAAAGAACGTCGTACGTAAAGTAAAACAGAAAAAAAAAACACAAACGAGGAGAGGACGAGAATAATAATAATAATGTATGTGTGGAAAGAGGAGAAGCAAATAAATAAGTGGCGTTGCGGATTCGCGTTTAGTTTCCTTTCGCCGAAAGAACAATGCGTCCAACGACCACGTAATTAATTTTAGGATTTGCATAACTTCATTCTACTTCTAATTAAAATTTAACTTTCAAACGAACACAATTTTCAATGAATACAAACATTGGCTTTATATGTTTAGTTTGCTTGATTTCCAAGAGATGGCGTGGCGATTTAACGTGTCGTTTCTTGTTAAAAAGACACATTATTGTGATATTCAATATTAATTACATAAATTTATAAATAATTATGTGAATACAGTGAAACCTCGCTTAATCCGTTCCAAAATTTTGGATTTTTACTTGGAAAACCTATTCAAAAATACACTGTGTGCACAAGTATTAAAAATGATGTAGCAGGCGCACAATCCGGGACTTCTCTTCTCATTGTCACTCGTTATGCAAAACGTCATTTTTCTTACAATTAATTATTTTCATAGATATTTGTTTAAATCTTAATTGGTGATTCTTAGTTCATATACTAGATATAAGAGCGTTGCATAAATATGAAAGAAAAACTAAGGAAACAAAATAAAACTAACAAAAACAAAAAAAAAACTTGAAGATTGATACGTAGAGTCGAGTGTGCAGGATGAATTGTAGCGCAATACCGTAAGTGCACCTCCTCCTCTTTTTGCTGTATTGCGAACAGCCGTGTCTTCGGTATTATATGTGAAAGTGAAACCTGGAGGTGTATTGCATCCGAAAGGTGAAACGGTTAAAGATCCATAAACAATAATATACATAAAAAAAAAACTAGTAAGTAATGTGATCTAACGGCTCGATTTACTTGGCGCTAATGAAGATCTCCGCAATTCGAAGATCCTCCGACGACGATAACATGAGCATCTCGTATGTATGTTAAATATCTAATAAAATAAACGCGGCAGTAACATAAACATTTTACGGAAATAAAACTGTGCGTTTCTTCGAGCAAACTACACACAATAAAATTACACGGATCTCAGTCCAGTCCACTACTTACGTTTGTTTACTATTGCAAATTAATTGATTTATTGCATAATCATGATTTTACGCAAAAACTTAACGTGCAATTACTTACAATAATTGTTATTCAATTTATAGTTTTTGATTTATTTGATGTATTTATTAAAGTCGTAATTTCAATTAATTTGTACATTTGAAAAAAAGTTTATTAATTCTAAATATTAACTATATTATTTAATTAAGTATTGAACATTTCCTTAAGTAATAACACAGCTTTTTCGAGCGTTATTTATTCATTTTTTGCCAATTACAGCCATAAGGATAAAACCACAGTAATATATGAATACTTGCTACATTCCCCTTTCATTCATCTTTCATATGCATCTTTTGGATTAATTCTATGTAATATAGTTTTCGAGAAAATCAATGAAATGTAAAAACACTGCTTTTTAGAGCATTTTTTCAACTTTCAACGTGAATTACAGCCATATGGATAAATACACAGTAATATATGTATACTTGCTACATTTTCCAAACATTCAGCTTTCATGCGCATCTTTTGGATTTATGCTACCTATTATAATTTCTAAAAAAATCACTAAAATGTGAAGACACTTAAATTACAATTATCAGTTAAAAGGATTCACAGCATTACAGACATACTCGTTTTTTTTTTCTATTTAATTTATTGCACTAGTAGTAAATTATAATGTCGTAATTTCAATTAATTTGTACATTTTATTAATTCTAAATCTATATATTAACTATATTATGTAATTAAGTATTGAACATTTCCTTAAGTAATAAAGTCGCAATTATGAAAGTAAATCAATTTTTTTCAAAATTAAATGTTTGATTGTGTTTGCCCACTATTTAATTACTATTAATTACTTACAAGTAAAAATTAATCAAATCAATTAAAAGCTGTATATAAAAAGTATGTAACTGTTTTTTTTTTCAAATTTAAGCTGTATTAAAGCATGAATAAAAAAAATCTCGTGTATTTCTTTTTTTTTTCATAGATGTATCTTTGGCAGATTTCCAATCAAACGCTTCTCGACTTTTGATTTTATGGCTGTTTTTAAGTATTTCCTGAGAATCGTTATTGGCCATGTTTTTTTTCTTTAATGCCCGCAGTCAATTCGAACTTGATTTTATGGCGAATAAAGTGTGTATATTTTTTTTAATAAACAATTTAATAGTGAAAACACCAACAAAATTGACTCGATCAAATATTGATTGGTTTATTATTTGTTAAAATGTTGCAATTAACTTGTTATTACATAATTACCTTTTGATCTGAAGCGGCGATCTAAATATGTAAAAGGCGGCAAGTACATTTGATTCAAGAATTGCGCTAACGATTATTATTCATAGAATTCACAGTTGTTTAATTCTATTTATCGAATAAATTGATTAATGTGATCGAATATTAACATTTTCATTACAAAATGTACAAAACTCAATTGCATAATCTAAGCTTGAAATAAGTTTTTTTTAGTAATGTAATTGTAATTAAATATTATTTAATTTAATTTGAAATTGGTAATTGATATTTATATCACCTATTCAAGTATAATCCTCTAGTTTTATTATTTAACTAATTAATCTGGATTCGTAATACAATTAATTTCTTTCATTATTTTAACAGTGATTGAGATTTAGAACCAATTTGAATTTAGAAACGATAATTTATTTGTGTATTTATATCTTTTTGGATGAAATCCAATGGACCGTCGTTTCTAAAAGTGACTTAATCGTCGATTTCACTGAAAATAAATGAACTTAATTTTCAACATCCTGGATTTTCCACTTAATAAA
The DNA here is from genome assembly GCF_001412225.1 of Nicrophorus vespilloides. Classification (NCBI taxonomy): domain Eukaryota; kingdom Metazoa; phylum Arthropoda; class Insecta; order Coleoptera; family Silphidae; genus Nicrophorus; species Nicrophorus vespilloides. Next base: position 614 of record NW_017098387.1, on the reverse strand, counting down.
TCATTACAATTTTAGAGCCTAAATAAATCACATTAGAAATATGAGATGATGACTGAAATATTTTTGTATCTTTCTTTCAAAATAGTTAATAAATTATTAAAATTTCAATAAATTAGTTAGCAGAAAAAAGATTTTTTATTAAATTTAACTTATTTTTTTTATTGATATTAATAATTTACTTAAAGTAGAAATTGTTTTGTTAAATTTGTAAATGTAATAACATAATTTTTCGATTTGAAGTACACTTGGTTCTTTTTTTATGCGTATCTACCGTTCCACAGGAAAACGCATAAAAATAAATCGCATAAAAAGGACTAGACACACGTATAAAAATAAAGGATACGTTCCATATTTTTTTTAAAACCGCATAAAACTAAATCAATGAGTTACAATATACCGAAAATCGCATAAAAAAAGGTTTATTAAATTTCAGAAAAATAATTAGTTTTACTATATTCTTTCTGAAATGTTTATTCATAATTTTATAAAAACGTTAACAATCATAGACAAGTTTATTACATTTCAGAAAAATATAATCTTAACATATTCCTTTTAAATTTATACGGAAAAATTTTACAAAAAAAAAATACAGAAAATTTTTATGAAAGTTAATC
>NW_017098386.1:0-15164 GCF_001412225.1 Nicrophorus vespilloides | reverse complement strand
AAAATATGCGAAAATAAAAAATATGCGAAAATAAACATTCACCAGCTCATAGCAGGCGACTCGACGACACTACGAAGATGCCAATAGGCTCATTGGAAAGGTGAGACATTCAGCTTTCATACGAGTGGTCTATTATGTAATTATCTTAAGGGGTTGTCGAGAAATTTACGAAAGACTGAAAAGACTGAAAAATATGCGAAAATAAACATTCACCAGCTCATAGCAGGCGACTCGACGACAGTACGAAGATGCCAATAGGCTCTTGGAAAGGTGAGACATTCAGCTTTCATACGAGTGGTCGATGATGTAATCAGTCTTTTCAGTCTTTCGTAAATTTCTCGACAACCCCTTAAGGTAATTACATCATCGAGCACTCGTATGTAAATGTGAACAATTATTGCATAATTAAATATTTTGCAGCTAAAAATAAAAAGCTAGATTAGAGATTTATGCGCGCTTCAATCTCTAACAACAATATTCAATTAATGAAGATATAAAAACACAAAAATTAAATTAAACCGATACAATAATAATGAAACAAAGAAAATAAATAGAAAAAGGAAGATAATGATGATGATGATGATGACCTTCTTAAGGTCTTAAGTGGATGCAAATCGTAATCCCCGAATTTATGATACAATAGAAAGAGGTGGTGGAGGAGGAAGTCCGTCGGATTACAGTTAGAATAGAAAATCAACCTAGAAAAAATGACCATAGTCGAATTTTGCGAATTAATACTGTCGATAATTAAATACATACATACATACATACATCATCATCATAATAATAATCGATGGGTCGTAAACACAAGTAAATAATTCCAAACCCATTATTATCATTCTTATTCTTATTATTGACCCGAGGGATATTCAAATTTTACTCTCTAGATTTTAAAATTCACGTGAACTACTTTACCATGACGACAATAATAATAATAATAACAACAACAACAACAAATGGTGTCGCTATGCTAACGCAAACGTCAATGTGACACTTGTCAGATTATGTTGTTTTTGAATACAATTTGAAAAAACGAAAAAAATAACCAGATTATTAAATCTGTCTATTAATGTTGTTTTATTTGCTTATATGGTGAATTCGTGACGACGTGATTGATGACATCCGCTGCCGTCGATGATAATGATACGAATTGGTAGGGAAAAAAAAATATGTATGTGAAGATTTGTTCCGAAAATCGTGAGGTTAATGGGAGTTCTTTGATCCTCTTCCAAAAACCGTTGCTTAATTGCCGTCTCTATGGCAACAACAAAAACATAACGCACGCTGTATTCTCGCTCGAGGGTAAATGTCAATCGATGACATATCCTTATTACTTTTCATTCAACTTTTGTTTCTTTTTTTCCACGCAACACACATTTTATTAGCGTTTTACGACACTACCGAACTTCTTCTGGTCATTTGCTTGCGTCTCTTGTTTTTATTTTTTATTAATTCGTTTCGCTCCGACCTCACACAACGAAACGCATCGCAATTATTAATAGGTACGTCATACAAAATCAATGACATCTGTCAGTCGTTGTCCATATCAATTAACCTATCAAAGTACAATGACACCTGTCACATCTTAACAACGACAAAAAAAGGTTGACTATGCATAAAACAAAATAATTGTAAATATGTTTCAACTGTTAAAGAGCGTAAGAGTCGTTAACCCAGCTCGATGTAATAAGTATGCGAGGATGGTCTCGTTTCCCGCATTTAACGAATCGAAATTAGTGCAGAAAAAAAAATTGGATAAAAAAAAAGACATAATAACATAACAATACAATGGAAGAGATGATGGGAATAGATTTCGATCTGGAATTCGGTGTTACTCATTTGACCTTCCGGTCCGGTCCGCTCGACGACGACAACGACCAGTTCTTCGTCTTGTTTTTTTTTTGTTTGTTTGTTTCTCTCACGCGCACAGTCATTTACCGCCGCCGCCCACTTAAGACGCTTTAAATTAAGTCATATGGAAGATGTATGCAAATGCAGAAGAATCTGAGGATAATGCGCGAATTTCAATTTCAAATTTTCGATTTCTTTTTTTCTTTCTTTAGACACCCACTCTCGTATACGTGATTTATTTCAGAGACGCGACAAGTAGGCTGTTGTCATAGTAACCTGTTTCCGAAATATCCGAAATAGCGGACGTGCGTATCTTTCTCTTGTCTTCTTTTTCAAACGCAAAAATCTGTTCTGTACAGTTATTTCTATTAATTTTATCGCCGATCCAGAACATTTGCATTTCGATCGTAAATTATAATCGATTTCTTTCTCTTTTTTTTCAATTTTTGCAAAGAACAGGAAACTGACGGCGATGATGATGAGCCGGTGCGTTAATCACAGTCTAATTTATTCTCATTTATTTATACATTTTTTTTCTTTCTTCAAATGTTGATTGGTTTCAAAGTCTCGTTCGCACGCTCTTATTATGAACATCATTCATTATTTTTTTTAAATTGATTTATGCTTTTTTTTTAGTAAATATTTTGGGTTATTTCGAGGATGTATGAAAAAAACCGCATGGAATTAATGAATCTGCACGTATTCTCTAATTGTTATAATATACGCCGCCATTTTGATCGTAGCCATTTTATTATGTTTTGTTCGAAGCTGTCATTTTTTGACGTTGACGTTGACGTCAACTTGTGAAGAAATGTGAATTGTCAAAGTGTGTGCATTGCGAATGCGGTTGTTGTTGCGCGCTCGTCGAATGGTCGGAAAACTCGATGACCCCATATAGTGCGCGATGCGGTGCGGTGCGGTTCACGGCCCGAGAAAAATCCGGATGCAACCGGAATATCGTTATTAATTCATGCGCGAATGTGTGCAAAACTAAAATAAGGAAGAAACGAAATGGCGGAGGAGATGAAAAAATGCGCGCATGCCGTGCACACAAAGTGTACTCGTTGCATCGCACACGAAAGGCACGGAACGCATCATTACATACAATTACGGTGACGCGCGTCGCATCGCGATTCAACGCACTCTACTCACTTTACCTTTAATTAGCAGCTTAAGACAACGGACAACGGATTACAATGAGTGAAAAAGCGCAAGCGACAATAAGAAAATGACAAATGGAAGGAAGGAAGAAAGCGACGGCGCATCCGGGTTTATCGAATAAATATTGCATGTAATTGGCGATGATTTAACCAAAAAAAACGGATACACCGAGAGAAAATCATCGAAAACAACAACAACAACACTTACATAAAGTGTTAAACTTTACTTAAACGTCAAATCGATTATTTGACGTTGGTGTCATTCATTTGTAATTTGGGGACGCGCGTTCCCGATTGTCTTTTTTTGTTGTTGTTGTTGTTGTGTTTTGTTTGTTTGGTGGGCGTTTTGGGATCGATGCCAAAGAGGTGAGGAGGAGGAGGAGGAGGAGGATGTAATGTATGGACGGTGCGGATAAGAATCGATGCTGCTTCTGCTCATGCAATATTTATTTGGGTCCGATGGACGCGGGCGGAATGCGAGGTGTTCCACGCGAAATTGGAACCATCGTCGACGAAGAAGAAGAAAATCATCCGTCGAACTATTGGATTTGATTCGATTTGGATGATGGACGCGGATGGATGGTGGAAGACCTTGACCGTGACCGACTTAAGGATAGTAGTACGAATACAGTACAGTACAGTAACACTCACGCAGCAACGCCAACATCCGATCGATCGATCGATCGACGAAATATTTAATTATATCAGTTTTCGGGCCTCTTCAGAAATTCACGACACGCCGCACAAAACATGCCTACTACAACGTACGTACGTACGTGTTACATGCATGATTACAAGTCCTAACCTCGTCGATTACATCCATTATTATTATTATTATATCACCTCCATTTATAGAAAACATTCCTGCATACACGCGGAATTCCCTACCGGAGTACGAAAATAATAAAAGATAATCAACAAAAATATTGTTATTATCGTTACCGTGCAACCCCAAACTCATCCATCCGTCAACTCTGTTGACACTGACACATGACACGTCTATTTGTCGACTTGCAAGTAAACAAGCATATAAATAAATTAAATTTAAAGATTTCTGTATTTCCCCGAAATTCGCATTACCCTCGTTCATAAATTGGATGAAACTGTGGGCAAACAAAGTGAGCGTGACCGTATTTTTGAGTTGTTTGAGTATTTTCAGGAATTCATTTTGACATATTCTGTTACGTTTTTATGTTGGCCACATTCGAAACGGCCATATGATTGGTTCATCAGCCATTTTGCATGTTTCTATTCGTCATGTGTTTTTCTTTTACATCGGATTGGCGAATTTTATCGTAAAACAAACGAAATATACAAAAACAGCGCATTTGATCCTTATGAATGTGTAAATGTGGATTGAAGTTGTGCGAAATTTCGGATTCGTGTCGCGTTTGACCTAATAATTTCATATGCGATCCGATATATATATATATTTATTTTCGCCTGCAATTATGCAGTTACATATCGTCCGTGCGATGCGTTTTCCGCGTATGCAAGAAACTCCGCTTCGGAGGTCATGAATAATGCAAAAGGGTTCTTCGCTCTACAGAGAGAAAAGAAGCAGAATCTTTCCATCTCACCATTTACCATCCACCGTCGTCTCTCCTTCGTTCGTTCGTTCTTTCTTTCTTTCTATCTGTTTGTCGTTGGGAATGCAAGATCTGAACGTGATCGGCAACATTTCTGCGTGATGGGGGCCGAATTGCGCGCAACACTCCGAAATCCGATCAAGCCAGAAAGAGAGGAAAGAAAGAAAGGACGAACGACGAAAAGGGCCTTGCAAAACTTTGGTATTCGACGCAGTGCGTTGAACTCGACTTCGATTGCAATTCTCTCTTCTGTGAGTGCGCACTTTTTTTTTCTTCTTTTCATATATTTTTTTTTGTTCTTGTTCTTGTTCTTGTTGTTGGTCGCTGATGACCGAATCCGATGAAGAAGAGCCATCCGCAGAAAGAAACGGCACATTTTAGGGGCCGAAGCACGCACGCCCATACCATAATGGAATTTCCTCATCCAAATGGAATTCCTCTTCGGATCGATCTCACGGTCAAAAATCGGATTTCTATCAAATACAATTCAATTCAATTTCAATTGATTGCGATTTACGTTATCGCAATAAACTCAGATATTGAATATTTCAAAACTAGAAACTTGTCCATATAAATATATTTGTAGGTGTCATTTTATATTCGTTCGGTGCAAATAAGCATTTCTTGCTTTCTTATTTCTAACTGAATTCCTCAATATTTATCATTCGTGATGATTCATCTCTCATTTTTAACATTACTTATTATCATTTCTTTGACATCTCCTCCGCTATATCAGTTTTACGATGTTGACAGCCTATTTCAAAGATTTTCTCCAAGATTTATGGATGTCTCTGATTATAGGATTTGTGCAGATGCAAGTTATCTCGGTTACATCTACAAACAACTGAAAATCCAAACATAATTCCAGATTGCATGTTTAATATGCAAAGGTAGAATGCAAATTAAAATATGTTTAGAGTTTGTTCTTGTTGCTGCAGTTGTTATTATTTATTTATTTATTTTTTCCCCCGGACTTGATAATTTATAGGACAAGTGCACCAGTTCGTTGCTGCGTACCTTTCATATCCTTTTTTTTTGTTGTTGGTTGTTTTCGAATTGCGTTGTCTGGGTAGTAGTAATACTACCTAGTGAAGAAGAGAAAGAAGTATTCGTCCGACCAAGACCAAGACCGCTCATAATAGTGTAATATGTAAGGTGGATCTTACATTTTATTCTCGTTAAATTTATTTTTTCTTTTCGAAAACGAGCTCCGGCGGCCTTCCTCTTCGCATTACAGACATGATTTACGCGCGCCGCGAAAATAATCCCCCTTCGCCTTCTTCGTCGATTTTTCTTTCGCCGCTCCGTTCATCTTCGTCTTTTCCTTTCTTTGCGTACACATTTTGCTTCATCTTCTTTTGTCTATTTTTTTTTCTTTGTTTCTTTCGCATCGTACGCTCATTGTGTCTGCTCGCAATTAAGCCGTAAAATGAGAAACAATCGTACTGATGCAACGAAAACAATAATAACACGTAACAACGCACATCGATCAATGTCGATTATGACATTGTGCAAAGCGTCAGAGGATGTATCTCTCACACATTTGATATCCACGTTTCAATGACCTTCATCATTCTAGTTGAAACACTTCGGCTTCGATTTCTTTTTGTTTTGTCAAAAATATGTTGATTTGAGATGAACAAATCTTTGTTTTTTTTTTGACATTGAGAAAGAAATCGAGTGGTCGAATGACTTAACTGATCAAGTGTCATTTTTTGACATATGTCAGTTTTAAACGTCAATGTCAAAATTTTGCAATTTTTTTTTTCCACCCCGAATCATTCGAATTCGTCACAAACAAATTGCTACCATTACACACCCGATTTGGTCGACAAACACAAGTAATTGTGTGTGAAAAATCCTTGCATTATTCACCTCTCAGTCGCACTATATATATATATCTTCAATTGTCTTCCGTTCTCTCTAGCTACGCGTATTTATAGGCGGCATAGACGCGACAAATGATGCTGTTTACATTAAAGAGATCATCATCATCATTACCGTGGCAACAATAAGACCAATTCCACCGCCATCATCATCATCATCGTCACTATAGTAATTGTGACTATTAGCGCCGTAGCTAGGACGAAAATCGAAGCGTGGACGACTGGAGGAAACCGAAGCGCCTTTGTTTTCGCGTCGCGTTGAGAAGGAAGTTCACACTTTGAATTTGCACAAACAAAAAGAATATAATTGAATTTCCTGTTAAAAAAAATATTTTGGAATGAAGCGAATAAACGTAACCTCGATAAGAAAAAGAAAAAGAAAAAAACGGTTCGTTAGCCTTGACATAGCGAGAACACTTTGATTATGTTACATATCAATAAAAGTGCGTTCACTTGAATAATTACATGCGAAACGATCAACTACTTGAAGTAATTTGTTACTTGGCAAGTTACAAATACTGAGATTCAAGTTCATTGACAAAGTGCGTATACAATTGCGCAGCGTCAACGTCTCGTTTATGATGGTCGGTCGAAGAAAAGAGGAGATCGAGATGAAAGGAGCGAGCAGATACGTGTGTGTGTCTTAAGGCCGTAAGTTTGCCGCGCGTATCTCTCCGCTTCGATAGGGAAAATGGGCAATTTTGCAGCGTATTTATTATTATTGTACGCGAAACGCGGAGCGTAGGTCGCAAATAAATTTACCAAAAAAAAAGAAAAAAGAAAGAGGAAACGAAATTAACATAATGCTAATAGGACTGTAGTCATGGCAATAACGATAATAATAATAATAAAAGCGAATCGTCGAATATTTGGAATACCCGAGGAAAGAACAAAAAGTTCAATGGAAATAAGCATAAATAATTGTGTGACATTTGAAAATGTCATTGGGGAAAACTGTCAACTGTCAAAACTGTCAAAATATGTTTCATTGTTTTGTTGAAAAAGACGCCATTTGCAAACAAATAAAGACAAACGAAACACACAAAGTAACTAGATTTACCGGAACGATAGGATTAATTACCGTAATTTTAAAGAATTTAATTAAAAAGAAACATCAACCAACTATTATTATTATTAATTGAAGATTCTTTTGAGATTTGAATTGAGAGTAATGCGAATTAAAGTAAATGATAAATTGCGACGTTGAAAAGTCGAAACTACACGAAATGTTTTGGAAATCCCGAAGATTAATTAATTTTCTTCGAGTACCAACCAAAACACGTATGAAATATGAACGGTGTCAACGAATGTGTCGTTTGGTTATTTGCGACGATGGCGTGTTTTTTGGTGCGTTTATCTGTATTCACTCTATCTGTGTGTGTGTGTGTGTGGTGTTTTTTTAGCGGTGGTTATGGTGCAGCATGCGGTGGTGGTGACCAAATAAGCTGAAGGTGCAAAATCGCGTCTCTCCTCTCCTCACCTCACTACCTCTTGATGATGAAGAGAAGAGAAGCGAGTGAAGAGGAGGAGGAAGAAGTCGAAGAGAAGTAGAAGAGGAAGAAAGAGTGAGAGAGAAGAAGAAGGAGGTTGAAGGAACGACGACGACGACGGTGGTGGCGGCGGCGAAGAGGAAGAAGACGCGAAACGGGCAAAAGCCGGCCGAAGAAGAATTTGAAGAACTGGAGCGGGGATTCGACCACCATATATATAAAGTATCGCGAATCTTTCGCCTCCACATTACCAACAACAAACACCACCATCGAAGCATCACAGGCTAAGAAAGGGGAAGCAGAGGAAAGAGAAAAACAAAAGTACGAAGGTGGCGACGGCGACCAGAAATTTTCCATTGAGAAAAAGTGAAAGAAATTTTATTTGTTTCAAAAAGTGATTTCCTACGAATTTTCCGAACTCAAATCGAAGGTAAGTCACCTTAACTAAATATTTTTATACTTATTGTATTAACGATGAATGTTTTGTTGATAATGATAACCTCGTGATTTGGATATTCCATAAAATCAATTAACCATTCCCTGCAAATTCGGTCTTTTCCACTTTTAATTTGATTTGATAACAAATTATTAAATTAGTTTCTTCTTTTTTTTTATTGTAGTATTTGATAAAACGAGAGATACGAAACTAATTAATATCTAATTTTCTACTATCTAAATTTAATTTAACAATCAATCGAAGATCAAATTGAACATATAAATGTAATTGTAATTGGTTGAAAAATGCTAAAAATTTGAATGAAATGTATAAGATTTAAACTAAAAAGATTTGAATTTGAAACGTTCGAGAGAATTCAACAAAAAGATGTTTTCTTATTGGACAATTCGATCTCTTTTGTTTTTAAGGAATTTCTGAAAAAACTTATCAAATTCCTTTAACAAATTGTTTAATTTGATTGTAAAATATAATAATTTGTAATAAATCAGTGAAAAATTTTGGAAATTTTAAGAAAATTGAACTTTTGATAAAGTCAATGTAAAAAAAACTAAATTGCAAATTGATGTAAAACGTAATGAATTTAATATTTTTTGCAATCATAAATTTTATTTATCGCGTGTTCATTAAGTGATAAAAACAGAAGAAAAGAAGTACAGAGAAAGAGAGATGAGATTAAAACGAGAATCGCGATCGTTCGGTATTTGTTTAATGAGGATATAAAGTTTCGAGTAAATGAAGTGGACGAAGACGATAGTGGTAGTGGTTGTCGTGTAGTTAGTTGCAGGTGGAGATTACGTTACGAACATTCAAGCAAGCAAGCGGTGGTTTTAATTGCAATTTGCATTAAACCCATTCGCGAAACAACAACCACCACGCAAAACAAATAAACGCCACACTTAAGTCAATCCTCATTACCATGACGACGCGCTCATATTTATCGGGATGAGATGCACCGCACCCTTGCGGATTTAAAGGAAGGAAGAGGCGATTTGCATTATCCTCCAATTACGCACGTCGACTGTGCAAACTCTCATTGTCACGCCTTATTTAAGTGCAAAATAAAACCAGTATTAACGGTAAATTCCCTATGGAAATTGTTATCCGAAGATTGTTTGTTTGTTTGTTTGTTTGGCGTATTTTCATAGCGGATCGATGAGATCAACAAACATCAACAAGTATGCCGCAAATTGCGAAGAATTGTATGAAAGAATGTATGTGTATACACTTGTGGCCGAATAATTAAAATCGTGGTAGTGGTGAAGCGGAAGCGCGAAATACGATGATGATGATGATGATGCATCGAAGTTCGAGGTGAGCCAAACAATTTACGAGTTGTATAATAACTCTGTTGTTGCTGCTGCTGCTGCTGAGAATTGTATAAGCGAGACGGTAGCAAGCAAGCAGGCAGCTCTGGGTCAAGGAGAGAATTTTAAAGGCGGCGGCGACGGGTCCTAACGCTCAATTACGTACGATTGAAAGTTTAATTCAATACTATACACCAAATCTGGGGTAGTTTTAACTTAAATTTGTAGGTTGGTAATTGTAAAACAACTGTAATAATACTTAAAACATGGCGTAGTTTTGTTTTCAATTTTTAAGATTGGTAAAAGAAAACAAATGTAAAAACAAAAATGTTGCTTGATAATCATTATGATCATCATGATCTAGGGTAGTTTAAACTTAAATTTGTAGGTTGGTAATTGCAAAACAACAGTAATAATACTTAGTTTTGTTTTCAATTTTTAAGATTGGTAAATGAAAACAAATGTAAAAACAAAATGTTGCTTGATAATCATTATGATCATCATGATGTAGGGTAGTTTTAACTTAAATTTGTAGGTTGGTAATTGTAAAACAACAGTAATAATACTTAGTTTTGTTTTCAACTTTTAAGATTGGTAAATGAAAACAAATGTAAAAACAAAAATGTTGCTTGATAATCATTATGATCATCATGATCTAGGGTAGTTTGAACTTAAATTTTTCGATTGGTAATTGTACAACAAATAAAATTTAAAGTGAGTCATCGATGATACCGACCGAGAAGTAATTCATTTGCAGTCAATGTTGTTCTTTTGCGTTTCGAAGAACATCGGTTATTTATAGAACAAGATTATAAAAGGAATAATAAAAAAAACGAGTTTCGTAAATCGAAAGACGTTGCGTGCGAACTTGAAAAAGAAAAGAAAAAAAAGTTCATCGAACTGTCGTCGTCGTTTCCTTCTTAAATTGTAAACGCAAATATATGAAGTGCAAGGTGGTAATGAGGACGATTCGGGGCGGAAATTCGATTACGAAAAAATAAAGTGAGCGCTCTTTCGTTCATTGGTTCGTTCGGATGGCCGCCGAAGACCGGAATATTTATAATAATCTGCTCACTCTTACTACTTTATACTTTGGTTACTTTGACCCCAACAGTAACGTATATCATAATTTTCTTTTACCTTCCACCTCTCGCCGCGCGGAATTCCAGATTACGTAAATGAGATGCACATTTCGGCGTTCGTCCTTGCTGCATCATCCGACATCCTTGTCGTTCCCTTGGCGACGCGCAACGGATAATACGATTCACGGCCAACGAACTTCCACCTGAAACAAAAAAAAACAAAAATAACAAATGAAAACATAAACAAAATTGAAACGCTTCATTCAGATACATCAATCATAATTATCATCAATTAAAAGCTAATTAAGCCAGAATCAATTAATTCAAATTATCTATTTAATTATTGTTGCAAACTATTATAGTAAATCAAGTCTCAATACATAAGTCTGGTTGAAAAGACAAAGAAGAAATGCACTTTGATTGCATAGATTGTGAATAGGTTTGAAAACGAAATTGATGGATTGATGGATCGATTGTATATAGTAGTAAAGCCCATAAGTTATCGAAGGTTGCTTGAATGGGCGATGCGATTATGTTAATTACGTCTATACGTAATGAAGTAACGACGTTGTGGCCTGTCTGTCTGTCCAAAACAAACAAACAAACACTTCTTTCAACTTACCTCTAGTTTTCTGCTTGCAAACTCCACAAACTTCCCATTAATCCACAACATCGAACTGGTAGAACGGCTTCAGCTGGAAACAAGAAAGAAAGAAAAAAGTATTTATACGTACGCTATGCAACATTGATTAAAACGCGAATCGTTACTTCTTCGGTTTTTTTTTTTTTAGTTCTGCGCCATTTATTTATTCCCACCATCCCTGTATATTACAGTCGTAACGGCCTCCGGTTATAAGTAATAGCGACAGATACATGGACCGCGCCGTAATTGAATTCCATGTACACTTACACTTCGAATGCGAAAACAAGGAATGCACTCTACAATGTACAAAATCTTAGTTTTATCTTACGAAGTAACATGTTTTGGGCATATATTTTGTCTCAACTCAAGATTTAATAAGCCAACGGTTACAAGATTGAATTCATACAATTACTTGGCAAGTGGCGCGTATTAGGTGATGTGTCTGTTGCGGGTAGTAGTGAGGTTTTTAGGAAGTGCGGGTCGAAATTTGTGATCAAGGCCAAACGATTCACGAATTCTAAATCAATCCAAAAGGCAATTTCCATATACGTGATTTGTATGCGAGGCTGGGTATTCGTCTTTTTTGTGTTCTATCGTTTTCTCAACGAAAACGAATCCGTTCATTCACCGTTAGACTTGCCAAAAAAACAAGATTGAATACACTAACTAATAGATTGCCGCCTCCTTGCTCGTTCTCATTTTGCCTCGAGGGCGCGCCTATTTTGACACACATTTTATTCAGATTAATTCAGAATAATAAATAATAACTCTCTTTTCGAATTCGTGTTTCAATGTCGAAGGTCAATGAAAACAAAATATGAATACTATTATTATTATTATGAGATTATTGGAATATTTCACGCGTTAATTTATGAAAAGTATTATTTTATTATATGATGATGATATGCGAATGAAAAGAATTAAAATATGTAATTGATACGGCTGATTAAAGTGTCTTTCTATAAATATATCCGGTGGGGAATGGGTTGGAATCTACATAAATATGATTTCCGTCCCTTTTCCCACGGCCGCGAATCTTCTTCGTCTACTTTTTGTCCAGCCACCGCCGCTGACGCTGCTTGTGGATGTCCTTGCGCGATTCACATTCGATCGTTAACGATCATCACAAACTAACCAGAGCAGCAGCCGGAGCAACAATAATTATCTGCTCGAGATTATTAAACGGTCGTCAAATAATCCCGATTCAACTTACACGCCAATTAATTGTTAATGTCATCATCATCATCATTATCATCATGAAAATTATATAAAAAAAATAATGTTAAGAGCGAAACGATGTCCTCCATCGTCCAACGGATGGATTTCGCGTGTACCCGAAATGTTGTAACCGAGATAAAGACGACAGAGATGAATGCCGGTACCGAAAATGCTGAATTCGTGTAACAGACGCGCGAAGAGAGTTGGATATTATTCAAATCACCGAGAGATTAATAAGAGGGACGACGACAAGTATAATTGGAAGAGTTCTCATCACGTCCGTCTTTTCGAAACATCGATTAATTACGAGATGGCGCTAATAATGATTACGCTTAATAAAGGCAACCGGTCCCGCAATGTCATCGTTAATGCAATTTGCAATCGCATCAATTATATAAATAACATCCTTTTTTATCCTTTTAGTCGCCTCTTACGACAAGCAGGATTTACTTTGGTCGAATTCTTTAAAACCCCGAACCAAAGGGTCATTCAATTTCGTAAAATTATTATGCAACTCGATTACACCCTTAGCAACCATTATTTTTTTTGCTGTTTTTTTTTTTCTAATTTGACAACACTTTGTTTTTTTTTTCTTCTCTGACAGATGTTCGAGGTTTGATTCAAGAGAGACGTGTTCATCGAGGAAATATAGCCGAGTGTAGCTACCTACGATGAAGATGATGTCGATGAGGTCGGGCGCCGTCCTCGTGCTGGCATTTTTGTGCGTCGAAAATTCACGTGCCGATGGTAAGTTTTCTCTTCCTCCTCCTCCTTCTCCTTCATCTTCTTCTACCTGCACTGTGTTCTCGATCCTCACTCTTAAAAATCAAAGACGAAGAAGACCTGTTCTAAATCATCTCTGGCCGCAATATAAATTGGCCTGTCCGTGGCTCGCGTAATTGATTTACGCTAATTGATTTTTTCTCGTGCCCGTCGGTACATGGAAATAAATAAAAGGCAGAAGAGAAAAAAAGGGCATCAGCTCGCTTCTCGCATCTGCTTCTGCTGCTGCTGCTCATCTCTTCTTCGTCTTTCTTGGAGTTTTCTGCTTGTTATTGTTGCTTTGCCGCTGGACTGGAGCATAAATTTCTGTCGCATGCATTTCCATGCGAGCGCATAGCTGGATTGCCAACTTTTGTTTTCTCTTTTCTTTTCTTCTTCTGCTTACTTCTCATAACGACAATGGCACAGGTTTTCCAGGTTTATCTCGTCGGGTCGGTCAGACAGACCTTCCAACAGTCCGGCCCAACCATATATGCAATGATAATTGCAACCATTTGATAAATTTGGCTCTTATGGTCATTCTTTATTTGCAGATACATTGAGAAACTCGCCGCCTCAGCCTGCCGAGCCATCTTTTCCGTGTCCTTCGGAGGGTTTCCATCCGGATTCAAAGGATTGCCAAGTATTCTATAGATGCGTCCTGAACAACGGCACAAACGCTCTGACGCCGGTGCGATTCGTCTGCGGTCCGGGAACAGTGTTCGATCCGGCCACCAACATTTGCAACTATCCGTATGCGAGCAGTCGCGAGGAGTGCGGTGGGAACGGGATCGACGCCGGATACGAACAGCTTCAGAAGACGACTACGACTTACCGACCATCGCCTGCTAGTTCCACGTCAACTTCTGGCTATCTGCCGCCGTCTACCTCCTCTCCGTCGACGGTCATTTCAACTACACCAGTTTCGAGCGAAATCGGCGATAAATGCACGCAGGAAGGATACTTGGCCGATCCGGAAAAGTGCTGGAAGTTCTACAGATGCGTCGGCGATGGACTAGGTGGATTCGTGCGATACGAATTTGAGTGCTCGGTCGGCACAGTCTGGGATCCGGAAGCAGTCGCCTGCAACTATCCATGGGAAGTTAATAGAACCAACTGTAAAACGCAACGCCCACCCGTAGGTCCAGGCGATGGCGGCACAGGAGGAAACAATGGTGGAACAGGCGGTACTGGTGGAACGGGAGGAGACAACAGTGGAACGGGCGGTACTGGTGGAACCGGTGGTACCGGAGGAACTGGTGGTACGGGAGGAACAGGAGGTACCGGAGGAACAGGAAATAATGGTGGTACCGGAGGAACAGGAGGTACGGGTGGAACAGGCGGTACTGGTGGAACGGGAGGAGACAATAGTGGAACAGGCGGTACTGGTGGAACAGGAGGTACCGGAGGAACAGGAGGTACCGGAGGAACAGGAGGTACTGGAGGTACCGGAGGACAGATATGCAAAGAAGAAGGATTTGTAGGCGATGAGAACAATTGTACCAAATTCTACCGATGCTCTAGCAATGGTCAAGGTGGATACCTACAGAACGCATTCAATTGTGGACCAGGCACTGTTTGGGATCAAACCATTCAGTCATGTAATCATATATGGGCAGTCAGTGGAAAATGCGGAAATGGAGAACAAAATCAACCAGGAACAGGAGGCCAACCCGGCACTCCAGGCACACCAGGAACAGGAGGCCAACCCGGTACTCCAGG
>NW_017098385.1:0-12362 GCF_001412225.1 Nicrophorus vespilloides | reverse complement strand
TTAAGAAAATGCTCGAAAAAGCAGTATTTTCAAATCCAGTAGGAAACATTCAAATCCAGTAGGAAACATTCAAATCCAGTAGGAAACATAACGATTCAAATCCAGTAGGAAACATTCAAATCCAGTAGGAAAAATAACTGGAAGATTCAAATCCAGTAGGAAATGATAACTGGAAGATTCAAATCCAGTGTTCGTGTTCAAAGTTTAAAAAATGCTCGAAAAAACAGTATTTTTACATTTCATTGAATTACTCGAAAACTATAATAGATAGAATGAATGCAAAAGATGCATATGAAAGCTGAATGTTTGTTGAATCTACCGAGTATTCATATATTACTGTGGTTTTATCCGTTTGGCTGTAATTCGTGTTCAAAGTTTAAAAAATGCAAAGCAGTGTTTTCACATTTCATTGATAGTTGCTAATGACTCTATCAAAGACAACCTATTGTGTGCGAAATTGCATAATTACTAAATTTTAGACTTCATAAATGAGTTGAAGAGACTAAGGATTTAATGAAATTGTGCATTTCGATCCAATTTCCTGATCGTAATTTGTGGACGTTGATATTCGAGCCATCCGCAACGGAAAAGTCCAAACCGAGAAGAGCAGAAGCAAACAAGCGAACTGATATTTATAAATTTTATTGGTTTATCCTTGTATTATTTCTGTACGTTTTTCATTGAAAAGCAAATTGTCGCGATAATAAGTGTCGCGGCGGTATAAGTGCGAGAAACGGTATTTTCGAAATTGAATAACACAGAAATAATACATAACAACAACATAAATTTCGTAAATGAAAATGCTAAATTTCGAAGCAAGCAAGTAAATGATTCAAGTTGTATTATATACGTACTCTACACTTTATCTGCATCGGTCTTTCTATTAATAACCCGTTTTATATCTCCTGTTTGCATGGGACTTAATTCTCTTTCTCGCATTTACACTAAGGCAAATAAAACGATTTTTCAACTTAACAATAATAATAATTAGTGTTATTTGGATTTGGAACTTTGACTACCATTAAAATGTACTGTTATTCTGTATGTATTTGTATTCCATAAAGAAATGTGTGCATTTTCATTCGACGTTTCGTCGCTTCATCAATCCAACGACCGGAATATTAATATTCAAAACGTTAAATTAACCATTCGAATGTGTGACTGTAATGCATTTTATGAATGGATCAAAGAACTACGTACGTGTTCCTTGTTATGTACATATAAATTTCGCTCATTTTATTAATTTTTATTTAAGTATAGTGTGCTTAAAATAAATGTAAACGATGCGCATCTCTGAGACTGTATACAAATTTATATTTAAGATAAGATATTTGGAAATGTTGCAGTGAATATCTTCTTGTGGATTGATACGTTTTCCGTTTGTTATAGGACGGTTTCTTCTATCCGGTTTATGCGCGCAGTCCGGTTTTTAATCCGTCCGGTTTATCCTCGTCGTCGAAGCAGTCGGTCGGTGTCTTGAGAAGGAGGAATCGTTAAAATTGAAGGTAGGAAATCTGTTTCTGTCGCTTCCTTCTCGTCAAGTGCATCAATCTTCTAAGATTATTGAGATTGAATAGACGAATTTTGTGTTACAGAGTCTCTGTTGTTGTTGTTCAGTCGCTTGGCATAGGTAGCAGAAGCGTAGAGGCAGACCGAACGGTTTTATTGCGCTCAGAAAACTAGTTATTTCCAGCCGCGTATG
The DNA here is from genome assembly GCF_001412225.1 of Nicrophorus vespilloides. Classification (NCBI taxonomy): domain Eukaryota; kingdom Metazoa; phylum Arthropoda; class Insecta; order Coleoptera; family Silphidae; genus Nicrophorus; species Nicrophorus vespilloides. The sequence continues at coordinate 10,660 of NW_017098385.1, read as the reverse complement.
ACCTAAAACATTTTTCACCTCTCTTTCCAATATTTGCACAACTGTAACAACAACAACAGCAACTATTAGCGCTACCTTATTTTATTTATTCTTCGCCTTTTTCTTCCTTTTCATGTGTGTTTGTGTGCATATTATCGCTGAGAAAATATTATCGATTCGAGCGTCGAGAGAAAAAGAGAGAATAAAATAAGATCGAAGCGATCGATGGATTGGGAGTAGTAACCATGGTATCCAATTTGTTTATGTCGAAGAGGGCGCGCGCGTCGTTGCGTAACTCGCCGGCAATGATGGTCGTTGTTGTGCAAAACTGGATCCGCGAGTTGGTCAACGCGACTGCCTACCAGTTATAATCCTGGATCAATTTAAGATAATCTTGGTAAATACACTGGAAGATATGATCGTAACAGAGCGAAAGAGAGAGACCTAATGCAACTGGTGATCCGTTGCCGCCGCCGCCGTCGTCGTCGTAGTCTGAGTTGACCCAGGTCAGGGGGGCAGCAGTAGCAGCGCTGCACGCCAATTCCAAGAAATTTGGCATATTACTTCGGCTTCGTGTCAAACGGTTGCACCTTGACAATGATATTTTAACTTTCTCAGCTGTTACGCACGCGCACCTTGAAATGAATTCGAAATAGATGGTATTATCTTCGATTTTCGCTCCGTAAACATTGACATCTCCCTGCTGCTGTTCGCTCCTTAATTTGTGAAGGACCTTACGTCACATCGTCAGCAACACAACACACACACACCATAAAACACAGAGCAAACAGATTATAAGATGTGTGTGTGTTTGCGGTAATATCGATCCGGGATTCTTCGCATGCTTGTTTGTCCACCCAATTATCAACGCGGGTGGACTTTCATGATATTTACACACTCAAACATTGACATTTTCTAACTGAAATCAAAGGAATTAACTTACTCATAATCACATCAACTTGTTATTCATTACCTATCAAAACGTCTACAAACAGCTGTCATTTTGACATACACTTGGACACTTCATTTCCACTCCAATCTGTATAAATTTAACTGGAATTAGAATCATTACCTTACTCATAATTACATAAAATTGCTATTCACAACCTTTCAAATTTCCTATGGTCAGCTGTCATTTTGACATTTTGACACGTAATGTTTCTTATAGTATCCTGCATACTCTTGGACACTTCATTTCCACTCCAATCTGCATAAACTTAACTGAAATTAGAATCATTACCTTACTCATAATTACATAAAATTTGCTATTCACAACCTTTCAAATTTCCTATGATCAGCTGTCATTTTGACATTTCGACACGTAATGTTTCTTATAGTATCCTGCATACATTAGGACAGTTCATTTCCACTCCAACCTTCATAAATTTAACTGAAATCAAAGTCATTACCTTACTCAACATCACTTCAACTTGTATTCACTATCTATAAAAATTCCTAAGATCAGCTGTCATTTTGACATTTAGATACCTAATGTTTCTTATAGTTCCTGCATACTCTTGGACACATCATTTCTACTCCAATATGCATAAAATTTAACTGAAATCAAAGTCATTACCTTATTTAACATCACTTCAACTTGCTATTCACAATCTATCAAAATTCCTATGATCAGCTGTCATTTAGATACATAATTTAGACACAAATATCTTGCTTTTCATATTCAAAGTTATTTTTTAATTTCTCCAGTTTCCTCATTAACATCTTCTACAGTTTCTCATTCACTGCACATTTTTTTTTTCCATTTTTAATTTTTAAACATTTTTTTTTTAATTTTTTTTTTATAATGAGTCATGGAAGTACAAATATTTTAGCTGAGCAAACAGACAATATAGTTTGCAGCATTCCTCAAACGCTTGTTTGCTTGCGCAATTATCAGCAGACCAATAATCCAATTAATGGCTCATAAACATTTACATTTTTTTTCCCTCCACCATCATTTTATTAACATATATATATAGATATGTAACATGAAATCAAAGACGTTGTACGGTTTATTATTATTAATCTTGTTATTCTGGGTAATAAGTTCATGAACAATTCACCACTGATTGGAATATCTGCACAATTATTTATAATCCAATTCACAATTGGATAATAAAAGTTGATCCGTCAGTTTGACATTCGAATGAATGGCATCGTTGTTCATAATCATCATTTCATTTAAATTTATTGCAGCATAATTCAATACTGAAATAAAAGATTTACAATCAGCTGTCATTTTGACAGTTGTAGAATTGTAGCTGTCAATGAAACCTTATCAAGAATTTACATCTGGGTAAATTGATTTATCAACCAATACTAGATAATTAATAGATTTATAAACTCAATTGTTTTCAAACTTCACAGCACTCTATTTAATTTAAATTTATTATTAAACAAAATTTGCAATGATTATATTTTTTTTTTTCAGGACTATTATTATTGGATTTTCAACGGTGCGTTTAGTCGAAATTGCGTAAAGAGATGACGATAACGAAATGACAGGGAACGCGAAAAGAGACGAAGAAGTTAGAAGCGTTCACCTGGATGGATGGAGAGGTGAAAAACTTGCAATAATAATCATTTTCGAGCCTCTCTCTTCTCGACGGCGTGTGGCGTATCGCGTTACGTAAGTTCGCATAAATCAAAGGGATTTTTCCCGTATTGCTTTAGTGTGTGTATATTTCGCTGGGTTCCCATTCAGTGTGGCAATCCGTCGTTTCCTCGGGCAAACAAGCCGATGATAAATAAGTTATATATATGTATGTATATGTGTGCGAGTGTGCGTGCGTATTTAAGTGTATTGATGTTATTGCAGGTCACGGTTTGCATCGGGAATGAGAGAAAAATCGACTTGTTTTGCTGCTCCGATATGTGTATACACTTTGCTATAATGTACACACACACACACACTCATATATAGAGAACATAAATGTATTTCTAGAGGGGAGGGCAAAAAGAATGCAAAGAAGATAGAGCTGAGAGGAAATAAAAAAAAGTGCAGCGCATCTGCTTAATCCATCATCGTAATCATCATCAGCTGAATTGCATCGTTTAATCAAGAGGGCTCTCGCTGCCCACGCTCCACTGTTTATTGACTCGATTTCAAGCGATTTTTATCCGCCGTTTAACCCAAAAGGAAACGCGCGATAACTCCTTCGCCGATAACGAACAACAAACCGCAATTGTTCGCATTTTAATTATCATCCTCCTCCTCTTCCTCCGTCAATTATAAGGCCACACGTTCACGTTAAGATCGCTCTGCTCTCCTTGGACGTTCGTCGCTTTAAATGCACTTCTAATATATTCCTGATTGCATCCGATAAGTCGCAGCGAACGAATCCAGTTATACACAAAGAGTAATCATCGATGATGATCATGAATTTCCTTCTGCTAGAATTTCGTTTTATATTAAGACCTAGTACATTGCCCTGAGGAACATCAGATTTTATTTTATTGGATTCTCAATTGTTTGGTGCTCGATCGTACATACATTTGTGAAATGAAAAGAAATGCATTAGAAAACAGGCCATGAATCCATAATCAAAACTAAATTTTTGTTGTTGATTGTACAAAATTGAAGTTGTCGCTGATTGCATATTCCCGTTTCCTCGCCTACCAAACAATTGAAATACGAAACAACAACTGCAACAAAATAATATGAGAAGGAGAGCAATTAAGAATCTATTGCAGAACCAGGGGACGCGTATTTTATATTTACTTAATTGGCCGACAAAGTGGGCAAAAATTGATTCATGCATGTGCGAACGAGCATTTCAAGGGTCAAAACTTCTATTAAATAATATTTACGTAATTAACAAAGAAAGAAACCAAACAAATGTAGCTCGTATTAAAAATATCGGGGTTAAACTCATTGTTGTGTTGCTATGGTAATTTACTAATTATTTGTGAGTTTGACGTTTAGAGTGTGACAAAGGAGGAGAAATATTTGGCACACTCGTCTCGAATTGGGGTTAAAAATCCATTTTGTTGCTATGGTAATTTGTAAGTCAGTTTGCGTATTAACGATTTGAGTTTGGTTTTATATCTCTACCAAGAAGACCTAGTACATTGCCTCGAGGAACATCAGATTTTATTTTATTGTATTCTCAATTGTTTGCTTGATCATACATACAGTTGTGAAATTAAAAGAAATGCATTAGAAAATAAGCCATGAATCCAATGAAAAACTAATCAAAACTAAAAGTTTGTTTGTTTTTTGTTGTTGTTGTTGTTGTTGATTGTACAGAATTGAATTTTCAAGTTGTCGCTGATTGCATATTCCCGTTTCCTCGACTACCAAACAATTGAAATACGAAACAACAACTGCAACAAATATTAAAAAAAAACTGAAGTGATATTAGAGCGAGAAGGAGAGCAATTAAAAATCTATCGCAGAATCGGGGGGGGGACGTGAGATAAGAGTGCGCGTATTTTATATTTACTTAGCTGGTAGACAAAGTGGGTAAGATTTGAAAGAGTGAAACAGAAATGGAGTGAGTGTGAGTGTGTAAAAACGGAAATAACAAAACGCCATTTCTATATTTATACATTTGCCAAACACACACACAAACAAATGCACGCACAAACGAGATACGTAATCTAAAGTAATATTAATTGTAGAAAAATAGCTGCAATACAAATAAATCTATATGCATAATGCATTTACGGTACGTCTACAAAAATCGAGTCGAGTCGAGTGGAAGAGCAAACACTTGGCCGACTGATTACGCGAAAATTAACAAAAATATATATTATAAAAGTATAAAGAAAAACATGTTTCTTTAAACACGTAATCTTGTATTAGTATTAGTACCCTAGCATTACTTTATTTATAAGTCTCGCAATGATTAATTGTTATGTTATTTTTTTTTCAAATGTATTTAATTAATTCAGTTACGAATTGACTTTTTGCTTTATTATTTTAGAAATTTTTCTAACATTTATCAGATAAATGTTAAACGTGCACAAAGAACAATCGTTTTATTGTAATTATTGATTGATTTGTATTTTTTTAATCATTTATCTGATAAAGACGTTCTCGTCAAAACGAAATCGAAATCTACACATAAACTAACTTATAAATTACCATAGCAACACACTGTATTTAATCCCAATATTCTTTACGAGTCGACTGCCAAATATTTCAACTAAATTAAGAATAACTCTTTCAACTTTTTTTATGTTTGTTTGTTTGTTAATTACGTAAATATTATTTGATCGCCAGTTTTATCATCGAATGATTCAAAGTTTGATGCAACTAAATAAATAACTAAAAGTTTTCTATGTAAACTCATTTATGTTCTTTTAATCTCACTTTGAAAGTCAATTTAACAAATAATTAGTAAATTACCATAGCAACAACACAAATATAACTAAGATTCGAGTGCCAACTGAAATTAAAAAAAAAAGAAAAGAAAAACACCTCTTTGTACTTTGCTCCATTTAATTACGTAAATATTATTCAATCTTCACTTTTGCTCCAAAATTCAAAGCACACAAGTTTACTTATTTTTTTAAAGACACTAGCGAAGCGACATTTTCCCCACTCGTGTCAATATTATCTATAATTTGTTATACGCGTACAAATGAAATTTGAGAGCGATTACAATTTGTTTAAAAAAAAAGAAACCTTTCCGAAAACGTCAAATTGATACATAATTAGTAAATTACCATACCAACACAAATATAAGTAAGATTCGAGTGAAAAATGAAATTAAAAAAAAAAGGAAAACACTTTTTTGTACTTTGTTTGCTTTTTTTTGTTTGTTTGTTTGTTAATTACGTAAATATTATTTAATCCCAATTTTATCATCGAATGATTCAAAGTTTGATGCTACTAAATAACTAAAATTATTCTATGTAAACTCATTTATGTTTGTTTTTTTTAATAGTTTTTCTTCACATAAATTATCTCACTTTGAAAGTCAATTTAACAAATAATTAGTATATTACCATAGCAACACAAACTAAGATTCGAGTGCCAACTGAAATTTAAAAAAAAGAAAAACACCTCTTTGTACTTTGATCCATTTAATTACGTAAATATTCTTCAATTTTTTGATCCAAAATTCAAAGCACACAAGTTTACTTATTTCTTTAAAGACAATAGCGAAGCAACATTTTGCCCACTCGTGTCAATATTATCTATAATTTGTTATGCGCGAACAAATGAAATTTGAGAGCGATTACAATTTGTTTAAAAAAAAAACCTTTCCGAAAACCGAGTAAACGTCAAATTGACACATAATTAGTCAATTACCATAGCAACACAAATATAAGTAAGATTCGAATGCCAACTGAAATTTTAAAAAAAGAAAAACACTTTTATGTACTTTGTTTGCTTTTTTTTTTGTTTGTTTGTTTGTTAATTACGTAAATATTATTTAATCCCAGTTTTATCATCGAAAGTGCTCATCATCAAAGTTTGATGCAACTAAATAACTAAAATTATTTTATGTAAACTGATTTATGTTTGTTTTTTTTTTAATAGTTTTTCTTCACATAAATTATCTCACTTTGAAAGTCAATTTAACAAATAATTAGTAAATTACCATAGCAACAACACAAATATAACTAAGATTCGAGTGCCAACTGAAATTAAAAAAAAAACACCTCTTTGAACTTTGTTCCATTTAATTACGTAAATATTATTCAATTTTTGATCCAAAATTCAAAGCACACAAGTTTACTTATTTCTTTAAAGACAATAGCGAAGCGACATTTTCCCTACTCGTGTCAATATTATCTATAATTTGTAATACGCGAACAAATGAAATTTGAGAGCGATTACAATTTGTTAAAAAAAAAGAAACCTTTCCGAAAACGTAAAATTGACACATAATTAGTAAATTACCATAGCAACACAAATATAAGTAAGATTCGAGTGCCAACTGAAATTAAAAAAAAAAGAAAAACACTTTTTTGTACTTTGTTTGCTTTTTGTTTGTTTGTTTGTTTGTTAATTACGTAAATATTATTTAATCCCAATTTTATCATTGAATGATTCAAAGTTTGATGCTACTAAATAACTAAAATTATTCTATGTAAACTCATTTATGTTTGTTTTTTTTTTAATAGTTTTTCTTCACATAAATTATCTCACTTTAAAAGTCAATTTAACAAATAATTAGTAAATTACCATAGCAACACAAACTAAGATTCGAGTGCCAACTGAAATTTAAAAAAAAAACAAAAACACCTCTTTGTACTTTGCTCCATTTAATTACGTAAATATTATTGAATTTTTGATCCAAAATTCAAAGCACACAAGTTTACTTATTTCTTTAAAGACAATAGCGAAGCAACATTTTCCCCACTCGTGTCAATATTATCTATAATTTGTAATGCGCGAACAAATGAAATTTGAGTGCGATTACAATTTTTTTCTAATTAATATATAGTCACTAAATTAATAACAACTGTTATTCATCAAAAAAAATGAACGTTTTCAATAAATTTGAATCTTGAGTGAAATTAACGCACATTAAACGTCAAATTGACACGTAATTAGTAAATTACCATAGCGACACAAAATAACGGAACGCTACTTAATTGCAACGCCAATTACGATTATCGTTTCTGGAAAAACGATTGTCCGGTTTGCAAATCAAAAATGGGACTTTGATCAATTTGAGAATCGATAAATATAAAAGTTTGCTAGCACTTTTAATTACTGGTTATTTGCATTTATTTATTTTTTTTTTTTTCACAAATCATTAACATATATTAAAACACAAATCATCGCACGTGATTCATATCAACGTCAAATTGACAGATTAACTAATACAAAACAATTGAATAATTATTGGTGTTAATTTACTTTATTATTATTAACTATATGCAAGAAGTAAAAAAAATCTAGTTTGGTGCTTCTTGTATAATTTGTTGGCAATAAAGAGGCTACACGTGTGTGACCAATGAAAACAACAATAATAACGAAAGCCTAATAAATTACTAATCTGTTCGTTAAGTGTGTGAATGTGAGTGTGAGTATATAGTGGGTAATGTTAGCAGTATGTGTGTCTACAGATTAATGAGCAAAGTTCATCGTGTCTCCCGCTTAGCAACGCACACGCGGCTCTTCCCCGCCCGCATTGGCTCGACGCGCGAAACTTTCGAATGCGTCCGAAAGGATTATTACTATTATTATAATCCAAAAACAAATCCGCGAAGACAACTCTTTTCTTTTTTCTCCTCTCTTCAGTCAAATTACGAAGACTCTATCGAAATGAGAACAATCCGAACAAATAAACAGACGACGGTCAATCCGTGTGCGTGTGTATCTATGTGTTTCTTTTATCATTAGTTCAGGTTATTCACACCGAATGCAATCGGCTCTGGCCGGCTATATCTGTCCGGCTTAATGGGAATTGATTCTACCACAAAGGAAATTAATCTAATCGCGGATACACGCATAATAATGCCAATTCGGCCAATCTATAATCTGCGGGACGATTCACGAAAACAAGAATTACCACCATCTAAGATAATCTCTTCAATCGAATCTTATCCATCTTGCTCAATCAATAATTGGAATTACACTCGGTCCTCTTTTTATGCGGTTTTTATTTCAAGAAGAATTTTTTTTTAAATAACTATTTTAGGCCATTTTTGACACGTTTCGACACAAATTGGCAAAACCGAGCTTCAGAATTGCAAAGCCAAAGCAAAGTTTAATCACTGATTATATTGTCAAAGAGAAAACATTAACATGCGAAGTTGAGACTAATTTTACTTGTGAAGAATCATTATCTTCAAGACATAGATCTGATATGCTGACTATCTCTTCTACTGATGAAAGTGATTTTGAACCAGTTCGCAAATTATGCCGAACACTCTCATATAACTCATATAATTCGAAAGAAAAAAAATGTGAAGAAAGATTAACTTTCATAAAAATTTTCTGTATTTTTTTCTTGTAAAATTTTTCCGTATAAATTTAGAAGGAATATGTTAAGATTATATTTTTCTGAAATTTAATAATACTTGTCTATGATTGTTAACGTTTTTTATAAAATTATGGATAAACATTTCAGAAAGAAATAAACTAATTATTTTTCTGAAATTTAATAAACACTTTTTTTATGCGATTTTCGGTATATTGTAACTCATTGATTTAGTTTTATGCGGTTTTATTATTATTATTTTTATACGTGTGTCTAGTCCTTTTTTGTGCGATTCATTTTTATGCGTTTTCCTGTGGAACGTATCTACCGCATAAAAAGAGAACCAAGTGTACATTCATATTGGGTTCAATTCATTGTGTTGCTATGGTAATTTACTAATTACGTGTCAATTTGACGTTTAAAGTGCGACAGAAAATAGATTCAGAAATGAGTTTACACATGGAATAATTTCAGTTACTAATGAATGATGAGTACGGTTGATATCTTTATGAATCGCTCTCATTGTTAACAACAAACTTTGAATCGTTGATAATAATAATAATAATAATAATAATAATAATAATAATAGCGCGTGGGAAAATGTTACTTTTTACTACTCTTATTGTCAAATTTGATTCATGCATGTGTGAATGAGCATTTCAGGGATAAAACTTCGATTAAACAATATTGACATGTAATCAACAAAGAAACAAACAAAACTCATTGTTGTGTTGCTATGGTAATTTACTAATTATTTGTGAGTTTGACGTTTAAAGTATGACAAAACAGGAGAAATACTCGGCACACTCGACTCAAATTGGGGTTAAATTTGTAAGTCAGTTTGCTTTTGCGTATTGACGATTCGATTTTTTTTAATTTTGCTTTTCGCTAAATGCGCACCGCTGCAAATCCGATGTTTGTAGTAATAATAGTAAGTAGAAACAAGAAATACATGCAACAATAAAAGAGAAGTGGGAAAAATCGAATGAATAATTCAGCGGGCGGATGGATGGATCGAAGTGGCCGAATGAATTAAACATCGACCATTATATATTATTTCAACAATTATGTTTGTATTTATTTATTGTTGCCAGTTGTGGGTGCGTTCATTAAATGCCGTTTACTTTGCTTCTTCAGCTCGTACCACCACTACTTCTTCGCTCTTAGTCTTTTGTTTGCTTAAAAGTATGGGTAGAGGAGGCCACCTTGCGTTCTTTTTTTTTTTTGTTATTTGTTGATGATATGTACTTTTTCCTTTTCCTGATTGTGCGCCAAGGACAATTTAAAAGCGTTATCAACGTCGAACTCAACACTTTCATGTGTGTGTGTGTGTGTGTTTATAAGTTTGTCCATTATGCAATCGCGACTCTGTGCGGAAACCGCACGTGCATTGCCCAATTCGTCCGTCAGATTTACAACAGTCTCGATGTTGGTTGGCGTTGGATGATTGCTGCCACCGGCAAATGACTAACGCTTTATTATCATTATCATTATTATTATGATGATTATTAGTGCTGGACGTAATTACAATTATAACACTCTGTATTGCTTTTTATTATTCGCTTCGAAAATCAACACATGCACGCCCATAAGTGAAATAGAAAGAGAGAAGTGAAGAGTTGAGAGAGAGAGAGAGTGAGTGGAGGCAATTGTTTTGTTGGAATGAGAGAAAGAGATAAGCCGTAGCGAAAATTACATCATTACCAAGGCCAGACCGATTATGTTCCTTTATTTTAATGCACCGGCGTTTATCTCTGCGGCGATGCACGGTGATATATATATATATATATATA
>NW_017098384.1:0-6573 GCF_001412225.1 Nicrophorus vespilloides | reverse complement strand
TCCAGTTTCAAACAGTCCAAGATAATGGCGTACTATGTGATTTAGTTAGTATAATTCAACAATACGTATATTTTCAATGATTAATTGATAATATGCCTATTTTTATTATTTTAGTTTTGCTTCTTGTTAGAGTAAATTATTCCACAGCATCTGTCTTACACTTGTAACTTACATTGCACCTGTTACACTTAGGAAAACTAGTTCTAACTATGTTTAGACGTTGATTAGTGGCATAAGTCAAATATCACAAACGCGTACCATTTTATAAACCCGTTTAATTCAATTTAAATCTGTCTACTGTTATTATTTTACTATATTTAATACCTAACGATAATGGATTGTTGGTTTTTATAAAATACTCGATGATCAGAATGAAATAATAAAATTGTATGTATTTTTATTATTTTATTAAAATTAAAATCGTTGAATTAATAATATTTGAATTAAGAAATAAAAATTGCCTTTGCTTCGATGTTTTGTGTTGTTTTTTAATATATATAAAAGTGTTAAAAAATTTACATATTCCATAAAAATGAAATTAAAATGAAGAGATTATCGAAAAAATGCCTTGTATGGTTTTAAAACGAGCTGTGGCTGCTATGAAGGTTTCAAAAATTCTTATTGGGCCACTAAAAGAAATAAATAAGATATAAAAATGTAATAAAAATTTTGACGATTTCTATAGGAAAACGTTTTTGCGTGTCTATATTACCCTACTAACGATGATTAAATAAATTATTAATACTGTCATATATTCTTATATAATAATTTTATAATTTAAAAAAAAAGTTACAAAAGGAATGCACTTCAGTTGTTAGTCATTTGTTTGGTTTGTATGGTTGTAAAAAAAAATCATATGGTTTATATAAAACGGACGAATTCAAATCAATCCGGAATGCTGTTTATAAAACGGTACTAGTAGAGTATTGCAACACATATTGTTCACCGTTACAAATTTTCCATTAAATCCCATTTCGTTTGAAATTGAATTCCTGCCACTAAAATTGGCACATGTGGAAAGCAATTTGTTCCTTTAGTTGGAGTGGAAGTTAACGCCCGCTGTCCACAAAAATATGATTTTGTATCTCGCTTTATCTGTTCTATTTCTCCATTTTTCGCTGCTCTTCCTTCGGCTTTCGTCCTTCGTCCCCAACGCAGCAAAAATATATTATTGGGGCTGAATGTAAGCGGTGGCGGCCTTCCCATATCAGTTCAGCTATGAAAATAACATTTCTTTAACGGATCAATGATCTATTGAAAATCGCATTGTGTCACACACATTTTGTGCATTGTACCCTCTCACATAAAGGCATAAAGTTATTCGTGAAAGTTGTACAAATCCGAAAGGGCAGGCGTCTGTGATGTAGTAACAACAACAACGTTTCGCTAGAATCGCCGTTGTCAGCCAAGTCACATTGGCCCGAACGATTTAGTATTTTTATAGTGATTTTAAACCATACAAATACTCATTCATAAATAAACCGGAGGGGATTTACGACTATAGCATGGCGGGCCGTTAAATTATTTTAGAAGGAAAGAAAAGAATTATTCTTTATATATAAAGGTTAAAACTCACTTTCTTATGATCGAACTAAGAAAACTAATCCACCAATATATTTTTTATAGATATTCTTATTATGAATGTATACTATAAAATTTATTTATAAATAAATTGATTTATTAAAAAAATATATTATCTATTTATTTTAAATTAGTTACGCTTTAGAAATTTAGATAATTAGAAATATTGTTAGAACCAATGATATTTGAATGTTTATTTACGGGAGAGTCAATAAGGTTATTGTATTTTGACAATTATTAATTAAATATTGTATACTACAAGACTGATAATTCAATTTTTTCAACATTTGAATAAATTTTTATTATTCTATCCTTCTTTTTTTTTAATATTTTTTTTAAGAACAAAAAGTACAAATATCGATTTTTTGCTTATAGGTTTACTAAAGTAGTAAATAGATGTTTTATTCATTTTATATTTCGTGCAATGAATTTAGTAATTTGACTATGTAAACTTTTCAATAATTTTATATTTTAAACTCGTACATCAATAATTCGGAATATGCACAAAACGAAGCATTAAAATATGGCGATTATGCATATTGTAAAAGAAAAATTTCCTCTCGAAATTCAATGGATAGGAAGTTGGAAGCTCATTGGTTTATAACCTTATGGCGATTATACAATACTTCCGAACAAATGCGTATTGACTATTGTACTCGGTGGCCCATTGAAAGCATGTCAGCCAACCAATGGATGCGAATTGTGTGAGTGTGGGGCACTGGGTATGTACGAGTGTACCTTCGAAGTCGACGAACGTTGGTGTGGCTCATTCAACACCAGTTATACGATTTCAACGCATACTGCGGAAACACGGCCAACCAGATTGGAAATTGGAACAAATGACTTCAGGATTTGCTTTCTTTGTTGATAATCAAATAATAATGTCATGCCTCGTTTAGCAATGGATAACCATTGTGTGTATACAGACATTATTTAAGATATCTGGGCGTCAATTGGTCCTTTTCGAAATAAGAATATAATGGACCTTGGGTGGTCCATCTGCCATTAGTAATTTTTTTGTATTTGGTATTGAATGCACTATATACAAACATTTTTAACAAACTGATTATGTTAAATTTATTTCAAACAAAATATCATCATAATAATGCTAAAATTACAATTAGGTAGTTATATTTCATTTGTTATATTGAATGACTAATTTAAAAAAATCATAAAAAGACACATATATTTAAATAGATATGAAACTAAAATTATATAAGTTAATACACACCGTAATAAGAATCCTAGATTAAATTTTAAAAATCTTAAGTTGAAATACCTGAAACAAATAATTTAAATTAATCAAAAATGTTTTTCCTTTTATTTTTCAATTATTAAAATATATTTTTTTTTTGTATTTGTATGAACTAAAGTTAAATTATGGAAAAAATGATTATATTTAGTATTATTAATAAGATTTCTTGCAACAATCAATTTACAAAATATAAACTCAATATAATAACAAAAATTAAATTAAATTGCTACAAAGTTTAGTAATATTATTTTTGGTATATCTATTAAAAGTTAAATTTTGAAAAAAATATTTTATGTAAAAATATTTAGAGTACAAAAATAAATACTATGTAATTTAAACTAAATAATAAAATTTAAATAAACGAACGAGAGACGAACTTATATTCAATTCCGTGCGCTGCAACTTGGAAATGGAACAATGGGGGGATGGAAGGACTAGTATAACTACTTTCGTCGTTCTTCCGCCGAGATTAAAATAATGATCTGCGGAGGTACAACACAGAGAATGGAATTTATTCCCGGCAAATCCCATGCCGGCTATATACGCTATATATATACACCCTCCTGTATTCTATATATTTCGCGGATAAAAATACATAAAACGAATTCGCTAAGGGGGAGCTCTTCTATAATTAGACCAATCGGTCAGAAGGATGTTCCGGCTTCCTCTGTGATCGGAAACGATCATTATTTCAGCAGGGGATATAAAAAAATGTATAGGGATGAGATACACTTGCAATAAAAGGACGGAACGAGGAGGGAGACGGATTTCAAGACCCTAAAATAATCAAACTTCCTTTCCCCCTTTTATACAAAATTTACAAATCCATTCTGAACAGCATCGAGAACAAAATAATTAACAAGAAAAAAAAACGAGTGAAATTTTTTTCTTAAGTTTATTGAAGAACAATTCAAGTGTGGTTAATTTAATATTGAACCATTGTTAGTTTTTAATATGCGTTAATAATAATTAAATTCTGAATAATATAGCATGTTATAATTTAATAATTTCTATATGAATTAACTATTAGTTTTGGAGCTACTACAAAAAATAGAATATAATAGCGTAGTTGTATGAAAAGTGTAGAATAATGAACTGGAAATTGCGTCTTTCTTTACTACCATGCATTATACTTCCGGTTCCGCTTTTCTTCCTCTCTTTTTTTTAATAAAGAAAATGCAAATAGGAATTAATTTATTGGAAGAGAAAGGACTTCGCCGTTCATTCCTCCCTACCTCCCTCCCACTGTTCCTCTTTTTTATTTAATTTGCAAATTAATTCACCACTCGAAGGCTGTTCCTTTTTTACCTTCTTCTCGTTGCGTAATGAAAAAGGAATCGTTCAAGATGGCCGACCAGTAATTAATGAATTTTTATGGAGATTAAGGAAATATATATATAAGAACTCCAAGCGACAACTTATACCGCAGGGAGAATGTGGAATTTAAGATTGCATTACTATTTTAAAATGATTTAAAGTAATCAAGATTTGTCATCAACAGAAAGCTATTTCTTTTAGGAATACTGATATAAAAAAGTATAAGAAATGTGGGACAAGACGAGTGGAAAGCCTTTTAATAATTAGAAAAGTTTTAGTTCTGGCAAGTACATCGTATATGCATTTAATTAGTTCTTGTGCATCTTGACATTACGGCCATGAACTATATATTATCAAACAAATTTAATAACAAAAACGTTGTCTCCGTCAACATTATCAGGAAATAGTTTGAATTTTGTGTGTATATTCCACTTCAAACTAATTGCAAGGACAGTTCATTAACGTAAGTGTGTATAGATGTAATTCAACGTGTTTTATTGCTGCTCGTATAAAAATTACAGTTACACAAAAAAAAACAAAAAAATGAAATAATGTACACACAATGCTATTTCAAAAATAATTACGGAAAAGACCATTTATCAAATGAGACAATATTATTATACAGTTGAAATATTGTTAACAGAATAAAGCGGAAGATTGTGAAACTTAATTCAGCTCGTATTAAAGAAATGAATTAGTATAATTATTGTGTTTGATGTAAGTAATTTTCTATTTAATATAAAGTGTGATAATATATCATATTTATTTAGAGAAAATATTTAGTATTAAACTCAGTAACTTTTATTTATATCTCATGAATGTTATTATATATATTATATATTATTACATCAATTTTAAAACTTGTGTATTTTTTAATATGTTTCACTATACGAGTAAAAATCAGGAAATCTGTAAATTCAAAATTATTTGTGTTTGTGAGATTTATCATATTCATAGCCAATATGAGTAGTTTTTCTTTGGAAACGGTCTATTAGTCTTTTAGTCATGGGTTTCCGGTTGCGGCAGAGAAGTCATCAGTGTTTCCATTATTTTATTTTTATTGGATGCTGACGCAACAAATTTCGAAATGCATAGAGCCACACACTAACATATATAACAAGCAACGACCGAATACAAACGACAGTCCGAGAAAAAAATATATGAAAAAAAAACATCCTCGGGAAGTTAATAAAATTTTATATCGTCGCATAAAATGCGACTGAAAACTGATCTCTCTTCCATCCAACTCAAACGCTTAGTTTTTCCCTCATATCTCTGATTTTCTGATTTATTTTAATGAAGTTTTGATTTATTCATTCCTATATACTTAAATACAATTATATTTCCAGACAATAAACTTTCATATTACCAAAATATATATGCTATAATAATAAATTAGGGCGGAAAGACGTCGGTCGATAGCCCTTTGGTCAGCATGTTAATATTTAGTTTTTTTAATTTATTTTACAATTTATTTACTTATTTTCAGAGTATTTTTATTATTTAGTTGTTATTGTTATCATTTATTTATTATAGAATGTTTTTTTTGTATTTCCTCTCTGGCCAATAAATTATTATAATAGAATTTAGCCCATTACGCTTTTTTGAGCATATATTTACAGAATATAGTATAAATAAAATTGTTAATTGGTAATTAATGTTAATCAAATATTCTATGAGCCTAATAATCAGACAATAAGTTTTGAATTAGCCACATTTTATTTTTATAAAATAAAATGCTTTCAAATATATTTCTAATAAAAGAATTAGTTTTCTATACCTATTGGAAAATGTAATTTGGTATCTTTATGTTACACTTACAGTTTGTATTGTGAATAATGTTATATTAGGTAAATCATTTATTCGAGTATATTTAACATATAACATTTGTATGTACTTCAAGTGCTACAATCCTTCATACTTCTTATTTAAAAAGAGGTTTAAGTAGTTTTATAACATAAATATCGTCAGTATAATAGCTGTGCTACTACAAGTATACTGCTTAATAATTTACGATGGCTATAAGTCAGCCACAAAGCTCCTCGTTGAGCCAAGGATTAAATTGGGAACCGCATGAGGTTCGACCTAAGAGTTAAAAATTAGCCCTGATAGTTCACAGAGGGACGTCCTCCATTATCCGAGGAACATATAATAATCACGGTACAGAGACAAACTGTACACAGACGAAGAGGTAGCTATTAGAGATTATCATGATATCACTATATAACATACAACATCGTCAGTGTATATATATATATTTATAATATAATGTTATATATGTAATTAATCAATAAGTAATCTAATTGACAAATACTGTATCATTATATAAGCAAATAATAGCCCTACATTAATTAAACATAAATAACACGACTAAATTGATTGGCCAATAGCTATTACCTCTATATTGATTGGACTCCTTA
>NW_017098383.1:0-1648 GCF_001412225.1 Nicrophorus vespilloides | reverse complement strand
TAAAACTTGTTAATTTAAAAAATTCTCTTCAGATAATCTAAAACTTTAATATTTTATGAACATTAAGCAATTTTAGTATTTCCATCTTTCAGTAAAACTTTCATTTTTAAAGACACTTTTCCAAAATTTTCGAAAATTTAAAAACTTTGAAATTGTTAAATTACAAAATTCTCTTCAAATAAACTAAAAACTTTAATATTTCATGAATATTAAGCAATTTAGTATTTCCATCTTACAGTAAAACTTTCATTTTTGAAGACACTTTTCAAAAATATTGCAGAATTTAAAACTTTGAAATTGTTAAATTATAAAATCCTCTTCAGATAAACTAAAAACTTTAATATTTGGTAAATATTAAGCAAATTTAGTATTTCCATCTTTCAGTAAAACTTTTATTTTTGAAGACAATTTTCCAAAATCTTCGAGAATTTAAAAACTTTGAAATTGTTAAATTATAAAATCCTCTTCAGATAAACTAAAAATTTTAATATTTGATGAACATTAAGCAATTTAGTATTTCCATCTTTCAGTAAAACTTTCAACTTTGAAATTGTTAAATTATAAAATTCTCTTCAGATAAACTAAAAACTTTAATATTTGATGAACATTTAGCAATTTAGTATTTCCATCTTTCAGTAAAACTTTCATTTTTGAAGACACTTCCAAAATTTTCAAATATTTAAAACTTTGAAATTGTTAAATTATAAAATTCTCTTCAGATAAACTAAAAACTTTAATATTTGATAAACATTAAGGAATTTAGTATTTCCATCTTTCAGTAAAACTTTCATTTTTAAAGACATTTTTCCAAAATCTTGCAGAATTTAAAACTTTGAAATTGTTAAATTCTCTTCAGATAAACTAAAAACTTTAATATTTGATGAACATTAAGCAATGTATTATTTCCATCTTTCAGTAAAACTTTCATTTTTAAAGACATTTTTCCAAAATCTTCAAGAATTTAAAACTTTGAAATTGTTAAACTATAAAATTCTCTTCTGATAAACTAAAAACTTTAATATTTGATGAACATTAAGCAATTTAGTATTTCCATCTTTCAGTAAAACTTTCATTTTTAAAGACACTTTTCCAAAATCTTTAAAAATTTAAAAACTTTGAAATTGTTAAATTATAAAATTCTCTTCCGATAATCTAAAAACTTTAATATTTGATGAACATTAAGCAATTTTGTATTTCCATCTTTCAGTAAAACTTTCATTTTTGAAGACAATTTTCCATTTTTAAAATTGTTAAATTATAAAATTCTCTTCAGATAAACTAAAAACTTTAATATTTGATAAAAATTAAGTAATGTAGTATTTCCATCTTTCAGTAAAACTTACATTTTCAGACACATATTTTCAAAAACTAAGAAAACCTAAAGTTCTGAACTTTGTTCAATTATTTTTATTAGAATTATCAAAAAAAAAACCATTTAGAAACTTTAGATTAACTAAAAAGCAAAGCCTAAGAAAATTCAAACTTCTATTCCTTTTCCACTATTTCAATATTGAATTAAGTATAGATTTTGTTAATTAATGATTCGAAATTTAAATGTTATTCAACAGTTCAACATTCCCTGCGAATTATGTTGCATACGCATTCACTATATAAATAGAATGAGATCATTTCCATGGTAACAATTGCA
>NW_017098382.1:0-5091 GCF_001412225.1 Nicrophorus vespilloides | reverse complement strand
TCACCAGTTCTTTGCTTTGACACTTTGACAGCTGTCATTTTGCAAATGATTAAAACTTTAAATATGTCATCAATTTCTTGGTTTGACAGAATATGACAGTTGAGGGCCCCGAAGTTAACGGTCCATCCTTGTTTATAAGTAATCTGAATTGAATATAAACTTAATTTCATTACAAAACCGTAAGTATTTATATTGAAATATGTCACCAGTTCTTTGCTTTGACACTTTGACAGCTGTCATTTTGCGAATTATTAAAACTTTAAATATGTCATCAATTTCTCGCTTTGACAGAAGATGACAGTTGAGGGCCTCAAAGTTAACGGTCCATCCTTTTTTATAAGTAATCTGAATTAAATATAAACTTACTTTCATTAAAAAAACCTTTAGTATTTATATTGAAAAATGTCACCAGTTCTTTGCTTTGACACTTTGACAGCTGTCATTTTGCGAATGATTAAAACTTTAAATATGTCATTAATTTCTCGCTTTGACAGAAGATGACAGTTGAGGGCCCCAAAGTTAACGGTCCATCCTTTTTATAAGTAATCTGAATTAAATATAAACTTAATTTCATTAAAAAAACCGTTAGTATTTATATTGGAATATGTCACCAGTTCTTTGCTTTGACACTTTGACAGCTGTCATTTTGCGAATTATTAAAACTTTAAATATGTCATTAATATCTCGCTTTGACAGAAGATGACAGTTGAGGGCCCCAAAGTTAACGGTCCATCCTTTTTTATAAGTAATCTGAATTAAATATAAACTTAATTTCATTAAAAAAACCTTTAGTATTTATATTGAAATATGTCACCAGTTCTTTGCTTTGACACTTTGACAGCTGTCATTTTGCGAATTATTAAATCTTTAAATATTTCATCAATTTCTCTCTTTGTCATCTTAGTTGTCAATTCGTGACTAATTAAAAATTTAATGCAAATTATTTAGATCAAACGTTGGAGAATGTTAATAAATATTTAAAATTTAATTCAGGCCTCTGTTTAATAATTAAGCAAATCATTAATGATATGTTTAATATTTATTATACCAATCTTATTGAATTAAAACCGATATTATGTAACTTAATTTGACAGCTGTCATTAAAACGTCAATTACGACCATTTTTACTTATGATGTATGTCGTATGTCGAAAAGTGACTATAAATTCATTAGTTGTTTTGTTGGAATTAATTTTTGTTCCTGAAATATACGGATGTTTACGACAAAATATAAGTAACAAGATATCCATTATTTTTTGTTGGATAATATAACCCAGGATGAGCGTGAACCGAAACTAGGTGGAAGCTGGGAAAAAAACTGTAGATTATGCGATTTAATAAATTCAACGTAATAAGAAAATCACTTTGTTTGTGATGGCAAAAGCGAAGAAGATGAAAAAAAAGGAGGAACGGATGACGGCAAACGGGGCTTTTTGCGCTGTCATTTTTCATTTGCAATGGCCCTTAAGGCGGGTCGGCGTTTGCGGGGGGGTTCAAGAGGGAAAAGGGTGGTTTCGCGTCCCGTCGAAAAATTGGAGGCGGCGTGGATCGACCACCCAACGAAGTGTCGCTCGTCCACCTCCCCGTTTTTATCCCCTCAAAAACACCCCCGAAAACAACTTTTTAATATTTCAAACTGCTCCAGCCAACTGAATGATGGATGATCACCTTTACCGTGAAACCGACACGAGCCATACTTCATTTACTCTCTGCCTCCAACCTCTCCGCATGTACAAGCACCGCTTATTCATATATATATAGAGAGTGTATATAGATTTTCAGTGCGGGGAAAACTTTTCGGGAAAGCCTTTCCTGCTGCAAACTTCGGTTCGTCCTGCAATTAATTACGAGGGCACATATGAATGAATGCCTGAGTTTTAGCTGCGAAACTCTACTAAATATATTGCCATCGAACGTAATTGATGATCCAGTCGCGCGACATTCGACTACATTCATTAATTACCAGCTTGGCTTTCAACTTTTTGCTACCCAAAAGACATCATTACATAAGAAATCGATGCTATCTTTATACGCCAATTACAAGCACAACAAACGCTCCCCCAAAAAAAAAGCCCTATTCATCTTTCAGATTTCGCAAGAAAAAAAAATGTTACATTGTAATCTTACGCTTTACATATTAATTCTTGATTCATTTTCTTCTCTTAAATATTCATAGCTATCACATTTTTGGGTTCATTTAATTTATACAATCCCTTTATATCTGTAAAACATTTCCTACTCATTTTTTTTAAATTTTATTAAATATAAAACTTTCAAAGTAGAGAGCTTTAGTCAAAATTTACTGAACTATTTTTGTGTTTCTATAAGTAATAAATACACGAATTATTAAAAGTCTATCAATTCTAGCTTTTCTGTCCAATTTTACGTAGTTTCTTTACACATTTAAACACATTTTTATATTTCTTTGAAGAAATTGAATAAAATTATGATTTTTTTTGTATAAATGAACATTTATTTAATTATTTATCATATTAACTCTTGAAACAAACGTAAAACAATACCTCGCATAATCCGGTTAAAAACTTTCCGAGTTCACTATAATTCGGTTTGAAAACTTCAAAACCGAACAACATTTGCCAAAAGAAAAATAAATTCTACAAAGTATAAGTACAAATTATAGTTTTTTGGTCTTTGTTTCGTTTTTAAATTACTCAATTAGTTTGTCTCAATTCTCGAATATTGGCAAAATCCGGACTATTGGAGGTATTATTGCTTTAATTAAATATATTGACCATAAAAGCATCCATATTAAGGAATAGTTTGTATAGAAATTAGTACAAATTTTTATATCATTCTATTAATTAAAGAAATTTTTCATTTTCTCTTTTAATTATTTTAATTTAATATTTCTTCTATAACTTACATTATAAATGTATTATTTATTTATTATAATTCTCAATTTGTTGTTAGTTGAGTGATGAAGATTAATAAGCAATGAAATAAATTGAGCATAACAAAATAATGCGTATTAATTTTACGTTGATTTAATTTTAATCCATATTTATATTTCAATCCGAGCTTCCGTTTTGCGGGTTGAGGAGTTAGGAAGGAATGTAATAGTATTAAGGAATCGCTTTGTGGTTTTCTGCTCTCTCGCACACAAAGGGGGGGCATTAAGCATGCAAAACGAACATAACTAGTTAACACGTTATTGGTAGTAAAAAGGAAACATTAAAAAGGTCAGATAAAGGAGCTATTACTTAGAAATTTCCGAGAGTGTGTAATAATTATAAAAGTATCAGATGGAAAGTAAAAAATAAAACATTCTTAAGAAAAAGCAGTTAAAGTGCTATAAATAAATATTAATTATTTCATAAAATAATTATATAGTTGTTATAGAAAATTTTATGAATGTTTTTCATTACTAAGAAAATAATTAAATGGATTTTTAGTTTAAAATAAAAACACTTCTATATATAAGCAAATTCAGCGGATTCACAATAGCACGGTTTGAAAATTTCGAAACTAAATAAATTTTAAATATCTCTTTAGTCAATTTAAGTTTTCGATTAGTCCGGTTTCAAATTGGGCAGGATATTTGTGAAAACGATTACTGAATTAACTAAAAAAGTAAAAGATAGAAAAAAACATTATAAAACAAGAATTTTTCTTTAATATTTTTCAAAATCAATAGAAAAAAAGATGTTTTAGAAAATTTAAATATTAAATTAATATTTCAAATTTGTTTGTTCTAATTGTAAAAATGTGCTATTTTCCTATTTTTATTAGGTGTAATAAATCACCTATCTTTTAAACTAGATCTTTTGTTACAAAAGTTTACCTGTAAAGAAAATAGTTATTCTTGGAATAATTACAAATATAATAAATTGCAGACATCGATATTAAACTTTATTACATCTGGTTTTTTTGCAAGTACTTTTCGACAATTCCAAGAATAATCTATGAAAGAAGGGCAATAAGGCTAGTTTTGTTGCCCTTGGGTAAATAATATATTAAAATTAAGTAATATTTGTCAGAAATATATATTAAAAATAATAGCAAATGCATCAAAAAAACCAATAAACAATATAAATTGAAGAATGATTACAAAATATAAATTTTCAAAATTATTAATTTTTATTTGTATAATCGTCGTTTTTTCATAAATATCTCCATTTCAATATCGTCAGGTGGTGGGCTGTAGCAGACTTCATGAGTCTCTGTTATATCGCTTCGGTGCATCGTCTCGTTATCGTAATTATTAGCATCAGGATGTTGAGATTCTTTTTCCTGTCTTTCTAATATCTCGGACATCATACTATCGAGTCCTTCAGGACTGTAACATATTTCATGTCTCTCTGGAATTCCAGTTATTTTCATGATTTCATCAACTTCATTACAGTCATAATCACTTTTGTGGTCATCTTGGAAGTCTCCATCCATGTCCACATCAGATTCATGTGGATAGTAGCAAACCTCGTCCAACTTATATTCATTTACGAATACAACCTCGTCGTCTTGAGATAATTGATTCACCTCCATATCTAATTCATCCGGATAATAGCAAACCTCGTGCAACTTATATTCATTAACAAAGAGTACTTCGTCATCTTCATTCATCTCGTTCACGTTAACTGTTTCACTGTTATTTCTTAAACTCATTGTTATAAATTGCAAACTTGATGCTTCTTCTAGTACAGTATTCAAGTAACTGGTGATAGCAGTACGTTGTTTACCTTTTTATATATTTTACAGGTATTATTTTCATAATTTTATTATGTGCGAAAAATCCCCTCTCCTTTAGATAAAAGTTTACCTGTAAAAATAGTTATTCTTGTAATCATTACATATATCATAAATTGCAGACATCGATATTAAACTTTATTACATCTGGTTTTTTTTGCAAGTATTTTTCGACAATTCTAAGAATAATCTATGAAAGAAGGGCATAATTAATATCTAGTTTTGTTGCCCTTGGGTAAATAATATATTGAAAATAAGTAATATTTGTCAGAAATATATATTAAAAATAATAGCAAATCCATCAAAAAAACCAATAAACAATATAAATTGAAGAATGATTAAAACCAAAATATAAATTTTCAAAATTATTAATTTTTATTTGTATAAT
>NW_017098381.1:0-6790 GCF_001412225.1 Nicrophorus vespilloides | reverse complement strand
GACTTTTCTCGTGGCCGAAGATCGGTAAATTGAACTTCAAAAAGAAGAAGTTGACGTTAGTTGTTGTCGAGGATGATGACGCTGGGCGTGAATGTTACAAGCACTGAGATTTGGTTCGATTGCAATAAATTACTAAATATCTAAATGTGGGCATCGATGTTAATTCTAAATTATCGTTGCTTGATAATTAGAAAATAATGACTGTTGGAATTATTTTTTGCTTTAACCGATTAAAAAAAAGCAATGTTTTCGGTACAAATACTTTACGTGATTCATCTACTTCCGCTTCTGCTGGAAGAACCGTAAGAAGATTAGTAATGGAGGCTATACTGCGACAAACGGAAGTAGTATAGTGTACAACATGAATTTAAATTGTTTGCCGCATTTTACTTTGGGTACGCATCGTCGAACACAGCTGTTTGTAATGTTCGCGTAACTCTTAAATAATGATTTTAAAAATCCCACGCTCAGCCTAATAAGAACACATAATTTATTACTTAATTATAATTTAACACTATTTGGGAAGAATATTGACAAAAAGTTATAAAGTCCTATTATTGCTATTTACGAAAAATTACTTATTAGGATGGAGTAATATATATCCTTATTTATACTCTAAATATGTGTATTACACACATTGAAATATTCAGAGAAAGTTCCTATTTTATTTGCTGCCTTTAACAATAGCGATGTACTCTAGCATAACAGGTGTTTGATTAGATAGATTATAATCAATAATACAGTTTATCAGTGTGAAGTTATAAGCATAATGTATTCTTAACAATACTTCTTACATTTTCAAAAAATATTAATGTCACCATTTTTCAAATTTTTCTATTTCACAATATTAATTTATAAATGATGCAGGCTGCATAATGAGAAGGCATGTAAGCACTTGTGGAAATGTGCTGTGGAGCATCACGGTTTCTTCAGACTACAAGCGCCTGTAAAGGTCCATCGGCTCGCCAAAACTTTTTCCGGATGGGTTCTCGCTTCCGGTATTCGGGTCGAACCGAGTATCAGAGTACGCATCAAAGTCGACCACGGCGAGTGGTGCAACTCGAAAGAAGACCGAGTCAAAGGTAAATTTACAATTCGATTTTTAGATATTGAATACTCAAAGTTTCTTTTTCCATCATAGGTACAGCAGGAGACAAAGCCACGTGCTTCGAGAGAGGTTACGCGAACAACAGAATTCCGGAACAGTCAAATCACGGAGACTTCGCAAGAAGTTCCTAAAATTGTGGATTGCATACAGCCTTCGTCGAGTCGATGCAGCGAACGATCAACGAAATCCAATGCCACCGTTGCTACCGAAAACGAGCCTTATTATTGTAAAGTATCGGATGACAACACGAAGAGTCTCACGCCCACTGTTAATTCCTACAGGTAAATTGATATAAGCATGAAATCTGTACGATTTACAATGTTAAATATTTTGCTTTTGTTTCCAGTCCCGTTTTATCAATGAGTAGTAGCAAAAACGGCACACTGAAAAGGAACAGACCAACATCAGCATCGTCTCCGCCCGTCAGTCCGACGTCTTCAAATGCAGACAGTCAGCTGGACGTGCTGCTGAAGTGCCTCGCGAAGGAGTCATTTAGCGGTATCCAGAGGGACGAAGCCCGAAACGTGGCAACGTCCGAGGTTAACAAGATTGATGGTAAATATGATTGCTTTAATACAGATCAGTTCGTCTCAAACCTCATGGACTTAGATTGCGACGACTCCGCTTTGAAACTGTCCCCCGACATTCCTAATAACATAAATAAATATGCAGCTGGGACCGGCGGTGCAAAACCGATACCTCTGAACGAAATGAAATGCAATATACTGAAAGGTTAGTACACTTCAAAGAACAAATTAATTTGTTATTTAAACACAATGTATTTATTTAAGCGAAAGCGGAGGAGGAGTTGAACGGAAACGTTACGAAGCTAACGAATCAGATGTTCGTGGCTGCGGCGAACAACGACGAGGAGAATATGAATTCTCTGAATGCTGCCACTTTTATATCAGTTGTAAGTATAGACTTTGCTAAATCATTCCGTATCCCGCTTGTGCCGTTCTCGCTTATTTCTGTTTTTGTTTTGCAATTTGCTAACACCATTAGGGCGGCGACAAATTGACGTTGTCTGTAAGCGGTCCAGTGCCGCAGAATAACCAGGATGTCGTCGAAGGTGGTCCCGAGAGGAAGAGATGCACCACGCCTGTAACGGTGACATTCTTCGGGCAATCAGACGGTGGTAAATTGGAACGGGTCATGCTGAGCGAGAAACAAGGTCAACAGCAGCAACCTCTCAGCTTAATCAACGGTAACTGCACCGAAGACTTGCCATGCTTTGATGAAGCACTTGACGAACCCCCGAAGAGCTCTAATCCCTTTGTTACAACCCCCACCACTAATCCTTTCCACGAAGCAAATCCATTTCTCTCCAGCAATCCCTTCCAAATGGATACGATTGCAACCGACTCTGAGGTAAGTTCGCTTTACGTGTGCTTATTATTATTTTATTTGTTACCCAACACCATCATTGACAATACACTGGCAAATCCAACAAATGATTATATCAATTTTATTGAAACAGGTTGATGGTTCGTTGACAAACGGATTCGAATAGGACACCAATCGAAACGCAGTGACTCCGAGTTTGAGCAATCTCTCGCCCTGGTTTGTATCCCAAGATATTGTCAGCGCCCCGGTTTCTAAACTGAACACCACAGAAACTGCGATAATTAAGAAATCGTTATAACGACTCAGCTTTAAAAACCGTTTTAAATTGTATTATAGAAGAAAACGCAATGTGATATAAAACGCGGACGCTATCGAATTTGATAACAAACAAATAAAAATAAGAAAGTATATGTTTATAGATACCGTCCACATACGAAGTTATTAAGAAAACTTGAATACTGGAGCTTCAATTATTATTACTTCTATATTTTAACTTTTATTTCTACGATAAGTTTCTATTTTTAAAGTATTGTAAATATTTATTGAATTTTAGATATTTTATGCGTTCACTCGAATCGATTCCGAACATCCTAACCCTAATCTGTTCTCTCTATTCCTTCAACCAAGCTCATTTTGTTGTTCATTCCAAAGTGCCATCAATATTCCAAGAAGAAAAGTGCCTTCCATTTGTTCAAAACATTCATCCATTTATGTACTTTACGTAATAAAGTAACTTTGCTACATCCCTTTTTACAAATTTTTATATAGATTTTATATACATATATTTATAATTAGAGAAAATTTAAACAATTCTGTTTCGCTTTTATTATTTGTACTACTTACTACTTGAAGTATTTATATATTTTATGTTTGTAAACGACTCTTATTTTATACCATCTATTCAAATCCCCTATACATTTACTAAGGCTACCTTAAGACGATTTTCTGCTCATTCTCGAACACAAGAATTCCAGTTGGAGTGAGACCCAATCTATATTCCATACCGTCTTTCGCCTGAAAAAAATACGGAACGCATATTAAAAGGACGTCGCGCGATTTCTTTTTGTATTAATTTACAAGCACTGTGTGCATATCCACACCGTACATCTCCATCCTCTTGACTTTGTTCAAGAAGCCGAACTCCGCTTGAACAGGTGTCAAACCCCTCAACGTCTTAAACTCCTCCAAGATCTCGATTTCCATCTCTTCACTTTGATTCGGTACAAAATGAAATTCGGATACCGCTGCTGCTGTATGTTGAGAATCATCATAATCTCCCCATTCCGCTACAAAATAAGATACATTATATTTCAAAATCATCAAGATTGACTACTCAATAGGATTAAGTTATTATACATTACTAATTATTTGAAAATATTGTTAACTTACACTGCAACGCAAGTGCTGCTAATTCAACGTTGGTCTGCTGAGGACAGTCTACACGTCCATCGAGTATGTCCTGCTTAAGTTGTAAGAAAAATTGGTATCTAGTTAATTCCTCTCTTAAATTATTTGGATCAGAGAGGTAAAACTTTACTTTTAGCCTTAATGTATAAGGTGGACCAACTATAAAATAAAGAAAAATAAATGCAATTCTTAAACCCCAAGGATATAAGCTCACTTTTAATTTGTTTTTTAATTGATTTTGTTGGATCTAACCAATGCTTCACATGATTGACATCAGTAAACTGCAATCCAAAGTAGTCTTTTTTGACTCTGCGGCGTGGTGTTGCGAGAGCAGGTACCCCCTCTGGGTCTCTTCCTGCGCCGACACGGGCACTCAAGGTCCTTTACTTGAGGAGGCGGATGGATAGCGACCGAAGACGGTTCACATGGCTGCGACGGGTTTTAGCTAACCCCCGCGAACTTGTGTAGGCCCGCAAGCTTCCTCGGAACCTTGTGGCGGGGTCACTTGGACCCAGGCCAGGCAAAGCTTTTGCAACCAGGCGCTATGCGAGGAATCCCTTCAGGAGACCGAGCAGATTCATTCTACATGTACCTCTGTATCACTCTTCGTTTAGTGGCTGAGCGAAGCGGTCGTGCCTGGCAAGAGCAATAGCGTGCGCGCGCGAGCGAGTCTTAGTAGCGGTGATTGGACTTTGGCTTTATTATTAATTGGTGTTTATAGTGACCAGTGATTAGTGAATGGTGAAATGTGACATAACTGGGATTACAAGACGGATTGCTGCTGGATTCCTCCGACCCACGGGGTGCTGTCGGCCGACCGCGGCGTTTCCCACGCACGTGTCAGTCGTGATTAAGGTAAGTGGAAACATTTTCCGCTTGACCAGCAGCCTTTTTTTTTTCTTCTCGGGACTTATACTTTTGGTGGACTTGCTGCTTTGCAGCGGTGCATTTAATTGATTAGTGATTATAATTAAACTGACTCGACACGTGCTCGAGTGCTTTTAATTGCTCTGCTGAGTTGAAGTGTTTTTCTGGGGATATTGTTACGCGAGAACAACTGTGGAGACTTTATTTCCCCCCGAGACGCGTCCATCCGGACTCGGGTGAATTTCTATTAGTGACCAACGGTGGTCAACGCGCCTTCGACGCCGTCGTCGAAGTATTGTCGAGTAGCCCCGGGTTACCTGGGGCTAAGTCCGGTCAGCTGTTCGGCTCTGAGATACCCCCTGGCCGAGTCTTGGCCTGCAGACCACTGGTCAAGCGCGAATATCCCTAGGGATCTCCACTCCCTCCACCTCACTTGTTCAAATTTAATTCTTGCCGCGCTCGCGGCGGTTGGATAAATTGGCTTGACCAATTTACTCCTAACTGGTCACCGCGTTGCTTGCGGTGGGGAGTGCCCTAATTAAATTTTTCCCTTAATCACCAACGGTGGTCGCCGCACTGACGGGGTGCGCGCGAATTGACCGCGGACTTTTCTTTTTTCCCCCTTTAATAGTTTTTCGGCGCTTGACCCTGGTGCCGTCCGTCCGGGTGGTTACGAGGGGCTTGACCATTGGTCGGGTGGACCCCCCCTGGGTGGTCATTTCTGACCAATTATTATTTTTATTTTGCTTTTTTTCCACCCTTATTACGCCGCGACCCCTTGGACTGACTGGGCCTCACCTGCTCAGCCCTTCAGAACATTGCGAGCCCTTCGCTTTCGCTAGTGCCCTTTTCGCGCGTTTTTCTCTCTTGTTAGGCCACCACCACTGACCGGCGCCCTCAGGGCCGGTGCAGGGCTACCTAAGGGCCAACCCTAAGGGCCAACTTTTTTTTCTTTTTTTTTTTCGGGAATTTTTATTTTATCTAAGGGATTTTTTTGTGACAAAAAATTATGTCCGCCGCGAAGGGACCCGTTCCCAAAAAGGGCCGCGAGACCAAAACTTCGGGAAGGGCCGGAAAGGTTACCAAGCTCGAGATGGACCCGCCGAGGAGACGAGTGAGCGGGGTTGTTAGCGAGTCGGAGAACGAGGATGCCACTAGCAGTATCACTGGTGGTCTTGCGGGTAGAAGTACGGCCGGGGGAAGCATGGTTTTCCTTGGCATGACTTGGGATATGCCGTACGGGAGCGTTATGGCCCCGGAGGGTGGTAGCGTGAACGTCGCTATGGTCCAGACCCGACTGGAGGAATACATCGGGCTCTTGGGGAGGTCTTGTCCGACCCCGGAGCTGACTGCGGCGTTGACGGTCGGTGTTACCTGGTTCGCCACGGCGATCCAGGAGCTGGTCGGAGAGGTGAATGCTGCCAACGCGCGAGCCTAGGTGCTGTCGGGGTTAATTGAGAAGGGTGTGGTTGTGCCGAGCGGCGGTCAGGCGGCGGTTCCGGGCGGTGTAGTGCGTGGGGCGACATATGCGGAGAAGGTGAGGGTCCCCCCAATACAACCAATTTTAATTTTTGTTTGGTCCTATTTATTAATATAATTTCTAGTCATTTAAAATTCTACCCTGTTTTAATTTGTTGTATAGTTTATATTTACATTGATTTTATGCTTTCTTATTTTGATATTTATGATTTTGTTGTCCCATTTACAATTTTATCTTTACATTAATTTTAACATGTATTATTTGAGTTTTGCCTGTGTTTTAATTTTTAACATGTTTGTTGGTTGTGCCCGGTCCAAACTACTGTTGTATATATGTCTAATATACTTTTCTATTTTTATCCAGGTGATGTTGGAAGATTGCGGCTTTGTATTGATGTATAAATGTTGTGGCGTCCTTGCGCTGGCACGCACCAAGCCTGTTTGCTGGTAAGTGCACTGCCCACAGCGGGACATCTTTAGCTGACATGTACATATAGTTAACTGAATAAATGTATTAAACTAGCCAAATGCCTCGTCATCCAATTAGTGACGCGCATGAATGGATTAACGAGATTCCCTCTG
>NW_017098380.1:0-3113 GCF_001412225.1 Nicrophorus vespilloides | reverse complement strand
TTACTCGAAAACTATAATAAATAGAATTAATCCAAAAGATGCATATGAAAGCTGAATGATTGGGGAATCTAACAAGTATCGATATATTACTGTGGATTTAGCCGTTTGGCTGTAATTCGTGTTCAAAATTGAAAAAATGCTCGAAAAAGCAATGTTTTCACATTTCATTGATTTACTCGAAAACTATAATACATAGAATTAATCCAAAAGACGCATATGAAAGCTGAATGTTTGGGGATTCTAGCAAGTATCGATATATTGCCGTCTGGCTGTAATTTTTGTTCTAAGTTTAAATATATATATATATAAATATAAATATATTTCGACTGTTTCAAATTGATTGTTTTCAAATTTGATAACGAATTACAGCAAAACGTCAATAGTTACAAATCTGACAATAAGCAGATTTTAAAGCCTGAAACCTTGACTGAAAACATGAATTTTTAATACAACTGAAAATTTCAGAGTATTGTCAAGCTTCCAATAAAAGAAATGTAACAAATCAAAGCTTTAATTAAACGCCAATTAATAAAATCCCGTTTGATTGTGTGAACAATTGGATTATCTTGTTGCAATCAATTAATTGATGCCGTAAAACCTGTAGGATTCTTTCCGATTTGATCCCTTTCACTCCCTCTTTTACTTTTTCTTACTTTATTTCTGTACCTCGAGGGAGCATTAACTGCCGGGCATAAAAAATTATATTTAACGTGACAGCATCATGTATGGGACTCCGCGGGGGTTGGAGTTGGAGTTGGATCAAAAGAAGGAAAGAGAAGAGGTCACGGATATGCCGGAAGTCGGAGCGGGCGGCGGTCGCATCGGAAGCGAAACAATAAAACCGGAAAACGGAAGGTCGAAGACGAAGTGGGGCACGTCGTAAAGAGACCGTTTTTATGTTCGTAACATCATTCCATTATACTAACTGAATATTATTTTTTTCTCTGTTTTTATTTATTTCCTTTAAGGGGTGGAAAGGGCAATAAGATAATAATACGGAATTACATTAGAGAATGTATATTTTTATACAGAATCATTAAACATGATCTAATTAATTATACTGTAATTAAATACTTTCTGGACTAAAATTTGTTATAAAAATTGTACAAAATGCATTAAAAATAACTCATAAATACAGAGTAAAAGAGCTATTAGAAAATGGTTACAATTAAAAATTGTTGCACGTAAAAAAAAAGGCTATTTCGAAACGTTCTTAACTTTCGTCCGTTCAACTCGTTTCTTTCTGCGCTTTTTGGACTGTTTACTGTGGGGGTGGTTTTTGTGTATACACATAAAGTTGCTGAAGTAAATGAAGTTTCATTAGCAAAAGCCAAAAACGTTTTACAACACAAAGAGATGTTGTTAATTTGGGCAAACAACTATTTCCCTTTTCCGAGCGAGAGTTGCGTTATTAGTGTCTGGAGATAATAGGGATGGAAAGCGAATATGCTCACACAGGAAATGGGCTTAAAACTTGCACCACACGTACAGCATCACATCATCACTCCCTTTCCCAGTCCGGTCCATCGTTTTCGACGAAGCTCCATTAACGCAATTAACAGACAACCAAAAATTTTAGTAATAGATACAGTGAGACCTCATTTAACGATACATCAATTAACGCAGTTTGAACATGCATTATTATAATTGTCTAGAAAATGTAAAGATTGCCATATAAATTGTTGATTAATTTGAAGAAGTAGTCTGATTCAGTTGACTAAAAATTTAAGAATTTCTGGACTCTCACAATAGGTTAATATGATTCGTTTAACGTTGTTTTATTTAACGTTTATCCTGTATACATCATTTAGTTTTATTTTGGTATTAAATATTCGTTTGCAAAGGTTAAACATTCTTTTTTCACTCTCTCAAGAGTTTTTTTTTATTTTGAAAACCCTCTTAGTCCCGTCGCAGCCGACCGAGTGTCCTTGAAAACCCGAAAGTGCAAACTTTGATCTCGGCCCTTCGCTCCATCCACAAACAAAGAAACGAGTATAAAAAAAAATCTTTGATAAAACACGTTTTTTTTTCTCTTCACAAACGCACACACAACAAATTAGGAACGTAAACAATATGTTGTGAAAATCGAGCGAAAACTTCATCAAGCAATAATTAAGTGAACTTCTCCTATATTTTACGTACATTTTCTGTTCTTTTCACCCTCTTATTTCTTATTCCAACTCGACCCATTTCCCAACTCCAACCCTCACATTTTTTTTTTCTCCACCGCAAATTCTAATTTAACTTTGTACATATTTTCCGAATTAATAACTCCTGCTCTGTTGAATATTTGATAATACTCAAAGATTTTAATTTAATTAGGCTGGACGAAAAGACGAGAGGATTCATACAAAAAAAAAAATCGTGAAGAGAAAAAGTACATATTTACATGCGTTTTTTTTTTGAGATCTCATCTTTCTCGTTTCAATTTAATTTAATTTATATCTTTGATGAAAGCGATAATTTGTAGATCTAAAGATTGATCTAAACCTCACAGAGTGCGGCTTCAATTAATCCTGATTCGCTACAGTCCGGTTGGAAAATTACAGAATAAAATTTTAATGAATGATTATTCCCACATTTTATATAATCCGTTTAGTCAAAAGTTGTAAAATAGTTGTTTTAATTTAATGTATATCTTTGATGAAAGCGATAATTTGTAAATCAAAAGTTTTAGATCAATACCTCACAGAGTGCGGCTTCAATTAATCCTGATTCGCTACAGTCCGGTTAGATAATTACAAATTAAAAGTTTAATGAATGATTATTCCCACATTTTTTATAATCCGTTTAGTCCAAAAGTTGTAAAATATTTGTTTTAATTTAATGTATCTCTTTGATGAAAGCGATAATTTGTAAATCAAAAGTTTTAGATCAATACCTCACAGAGTGCGGCTTCAATTAATCCTGATTCGCTACAGTCCGGTTAGATAATTACAAAATAAAAGTTTAATGAATGATTATTCCCACATTTTGTATAATCCGTTTAGTCAAAAGTTGTAAAATAGTTGTTTTAATTTAATGTATCTCTTTGATGAAAACGATAATTTTTAAATCAAAAGCTTTAGAGCAATACCTCACAGAGTGCGGCTTCAATTAATCCTGATTCGCTA
>NW_017098379.1:0-47428 GCF_001412225.1 Nicrophorus vespilloides | reverse complement strand
AATTTATATATTTTTTCAATACTTTTAGTAACATAATTTTATGTAGTAGTTAAATAAACCATTTTTTTGTATTTTTCAATTTAAGTTCTAAATAATTTTTAAAATTAAACTCTTCAAATCTAATAAACTGAACATTTTTATATAAAAAATTCAAATTTCAGCATTATTTTTCTAGTTTTACAAATTTTACGTTTTTTGTTTGGTTTCTTGATAAAATAATCAAATTGTGTTATTGTTTACTTAAAGTCTAAAGATATTTATTTAATAAAATTCTAAATAACTTAACTTCTTCAACCAGAAACTCTTAAAACCTAACATACTTTTACCCAAAAAAAAATGCATTTTTTCTTACATTCCTTCAGAACTTTTCAGTTTCAGGAAATGCATATTTTTTTGTTGTCAGTTTTATTGAGTTACATAAAAATTGCGTCTCTTTTTTTTACACATTTTTGCATCTTTTACCTGCAAAAAAGGACCGAAACTTATTGCGACACCAATAAAAATTGCATAAAAAAACAGCTCCCTGTTTGAGTTTGCCTCACATTTTTTTATTTGCTTTAAAAGACTTTTTTGTTACATATTTCCTAATTAATGTCTTCTTTCTTATACAAATTCACTAAATTATTGCAATAATAATGTTGTAATTATTGTCTTGTATAAAAAGGTAACATTTCATAAATCATTGCTTAAAAAAGTCACCTTATGATTTTATAACGTTTTTAACTTAAGTCACTTAAGAGCATAAAAAAACTGTCCACAAGAAGTCATTTTTTTGTAAATGTCAATATTTTTACAGCGAGACACAAAAAAGTCTTTTAAAGCAAATAAAAAAATGCGAGGCAAACTCAAACAGGGAGCTGTTTTTTTATGCAATTTTTATTGGTGTCGCAATAAGTTTCGGTCCTTTTTTGCAGGTAAAAGATGCAAAAATGTTGTAAAAAAAAGAGACGCAATTTTTATGTAACTCAATAAAACTGGCAACAAAAAAAATATGCATTTCGTGAAACTGAAAAGTTCTGAAGGAAAGTAAGGAAAAATGTATTTTATTTAGTAAAAGTATGTTCAGGTTTTCAGTTTCAAGTTGTAATTGCTAAGTTATTTAGAATTTAAGTAAATAAATGTGTGTAAAATGTAAGTTAGCAAAAGTAATTATAAAAAAAGACAATTATTTAGTAAAAAAACGTAATTTTTTTTTAAATAGTGAAAAAAATGTTAATTTTTAAAGCGTGTAAGGAAAGTAAGGAAAAATGCATTTTTTTTTGGATAAAAGTATGTTAAGTTTTTAAGTTTCAAGTTGTAATTGCTAAGTTAGCAAAAGTAATTACAAAAAAAGACAATTATTTAGTAAAAAAATCCTAAAAAAAAACGTCAATTTTGTTAAATAATTACAAAAAAACTAGTTTAATTATCAAAATACCACAAATCTTTAAATCGTTCTAAATATATATAAATTCCCATTTCCTAATTAATGTTTTCTTTCTTATATAAATTTACTAAATTATTGCAATAATAATGTTGTAATTATTGTCTTGAATAATAAGTAACATAAATCATAACTTAAAAAAGTGACCTTATGATTTTATAACGTCTTTTACTTAAGTCACTTCAGAGCATAAAAAAACTGTCCATTAGAAGTCATTTTTTTGTAAATATCAAAATCTTTTACAGGTTCCAACAAAAAAAAACAGACGCAATTTATTGCCTCAAAGTGGTTCACTTTTTACGATTTTTTAAGAACGTCTATTAGGTAAAAATTGTTGGGTAATATACATTATATATTTTTTTCTCGTCGGTCGTTTTTACGAGCCCTTCGGAGGTTGCCGTTATGCAACGATGACGACGTCTGTCGTAACTTTTTGGCCGCTTTTTGCATAACGGTGTCCGACACGCTTCAGTTTTGTGGCGACCATAAAATAGCCTTTTAAAAAATGCAAAAAGACGAGGAAAAAATTATGTAAACAAACAACAATAGCAACATCGTATATTGAGGGATGTAAATATTCATATTTCAATACAGTTAGAAACTATTGTATAATCTCCTACCCAGAAAAGTTATGCAATTCTAGCAAAAAAAAAGCTGTTGTCACTAGGTTTTCACTTACTCATTTTTACATCGTTGCAATCTTTTTATTGCATCGATCGTTTCATTCAAAATGTGACATATTTCATTGAAATTAAAAGTCGTAACTGTCATTTTCATGTTATTCATTACGTGAGTAGCAAAAATTACTATAGCAATTATTGATTATTAAATGGAAAATACCTGTATTAAAGTGCAAAAAAAGTAATATTAAATTTATAAGTTCATTGATAAATAAAATACTTGAGTAGTCCTTATCGAAAACGGTGCTAATTATTAAATTGTTTACTTTTGGTACAAAATGATAACTCGAAATTTGAGAGACGTAACCTTCATTAGAGCAATTGCAACGTGACTATTGACATTTGGTTATCCAATATTTGACGTACGGTTATTTGAAAGATATGGAAGTAATTTAATTATGTTATAGCCTTTTTTTCTACACAAACAAGACCAAATGTTTACGCAGAGAGTACATTTTCTTTAAGTTTATATTTGTATTATTATTTGTATTACCAATATTAAAATAAATACAATTTTAATATTGGTAAAATATTTTTTGGAACAATTTCTAATTTATTTTATTATGAATTTCCAATTTAATTATTGCAAAAAAATAATAATTTGTGGAAGGATAACTTCAAATTGTGACTGTTGACATTAGTTGACAGCTAGTAATTGAATTATGTCATAACTTTTTTTTTTATATAAATTATTTGGGAGATCATATTTCTTAGATGATAACAATCTTTTGTTTTGAAATTTATAAGTTTATATTTGTATGTCTTTTATAAATTTAATTGAAACTAAATACAATTTTAATATTGGATTTTTTGTTATCAAATTTTATATTTTTTTTATTATGAATTATTTTTTGGTATAAATTGGAAAATATTGCAAATTATGACATATAACCTTCATTAAAGCAATTCATTTGACGCTATTTTAATTAGATGACAGGTAAATGTCATAGCTTTTTTTTCCATACAAATTATTTGGAAGCTCATATTTCAACGATTTTTATCACATTGTTAAGAATAAGTTTATATTTGTCTATTTAATTAAAAATAAAAATTTTATTTTCGAATTTTTTTTTTTTAATAATAAATTATTGCAATAACTTAAAATTGAGTGACATAATCTGCATAAATGCAATGACAACGTCAACTGTCAGGTGTCGGTTATCTAATATTTGACATTCGTTTATTTGACAGATAAGATAGTGATTGAGTTATGTCATAGCTTTCATTGCATAAACAAGAACGAAGGACTGTTGTTCGTATCTGCGTATT
This sequence comes from Nicrophorus vespilloides, assembly GCF_001412225.1. NCBI lineage: Eukaryota > Metazoa > Arthropoda > Insecta > Coleoptera > Silphidae > Nicrophorus > Nicrophorus vespilloides. Next base: position 44,056 of record NW_017098379.1, on the reverse strand, counting down.
TGGATGTAAACAAGACTGATGGCTTTATTCATACAATTCGTCAAGGTACGGACGTGTCTATCAGATTTCTATGGGGTCGATTGAAGAGACAGTGTCCATGTTTTTTGGAAAAACTGCGGAGAGACGCATAATGTCCATGAAATGTCAGCACGTTGACGGGACAAGACCCTTCGATCATTTACACATAACGTTATCCTCCCACCTCACTCCTTTTCTGGTTTCCGTCAAAGATTTATTGTTGTGGGCCGGACACCAAAAACCAACAAAAAAACGATGTTGTTCTTTCGCTCGTCCTTCCTCTTTCGACGGAATCCAAAGGTTTTCTTCTCGATTTTGGTCGCTTCCTCCCATTATGTGTACGTCCAAATGCATTTTCCGCTCCTGGACATGTTTACAACTGGGCTAGGTTTAATTGCTTCTGGAATTGATACGGGTTAATGTATTTATGGAGAGTGAAGTCTTCGTGTGGTTTCACAACGCAGCCACAGAACTCTTTGTGCCACTTACGATTGTGGGCAGAACGACCTTCCACGAATCCTGGAACATCCTTTCGAAAGGATTCACCTGAGTTTTACTTATTTTTTTTTGTTTGTTTGTTGTTGTTTTTATTTTGCAAACAGCGAAGATAATTCATGTTTTATAATGCATGGGTGTAGTTCTTTTTATCAGCACGTGTGTGGTTTCTTCGCCGCCCCCAAACCTATCCACCTCCATCGATTATATTACGAACGGAGAGATTTACAGTGCTCACGTCGATGTGGGTTTTCGAAGATTTAATGCATCTGCAGATTTATTAATCAATAAAAAAGATGCTTAGAAGGATCGATTAAACTTTGAAAATTATTCTTAAGAGCAGCGTTGCGGAAAGTTTTTAATATTATGCGAAATGACAGCTTGACAGCATCAAAACGTCAAAAATTGTATATAATAAACAATTGGTTCACGATGCAACTACAAACAAATATCTTGGAGCATGTAGTAAAAAGATAGAGAAACTAAAAAGGACGAATCAAACGTTAAATATGATTCTTAATAGCAGCGTTTCTCAACCTATGCGATGAGGACAAACTTTTAATGTTTTGCAATATGACAGTTTGACAGCATCAAAACGTCAAAATTTTTATGTTTTAAACAATTAGGTCGCGGTACAACTACAAACAAATATTTTGAATCGGGCGATAAAAAGGTTTAGAAACACTACTTAAGAGGATGGATCAAACGTTAAAAATGCAGCGTTTGTCAATATATGCGTTGCGATCAAACTTTTATTGTTTGTCGAAATGACAGATTGACAGCATCAAAACGTCAAAAAATGTATATTATAAACAATTGGCTCACGATACAACTACAAATAAATATCTTGGAGCGTGTAGTAAAAAGGTTGAGAAACGCTGCTTAAAAAGACGAATCAAACGTTGAATATGATTCTTAATAGCGTTTCTCAACCTATGTGCTGAGGACAAACTTTTAATATTTTGCAAAATGACAGTTTGACAGCATCAAAATGTCAAAACTTTTAAGTTTGACAGTGTCAAAACGTCAAAAAATGAATGTTATAATCAATTGGATTACAATACAACTACAAACAAATATGTTGAGTTGTGCGGTAAAAAGGTTGAGAAACGATGCTTAAGAGGATAGATCAAACGGTGAAGAAAAAGGAAACGAAGAACGGTTTTTCCGCTAGAAAAATTGTACAATATTGTAACTGTACCTTAGGTAATATAATATTTTTTAAATCGACCTCCCCCAAAAACTACGGCTGTAAAAAGACAGTAAAAAAATTGTGCAATCCCCTAACAGTCCACTACTTTATTGCCACGGACAGTTACGCAATTCCTGTTAAAAATTGTAAAAATCTTTCCTGTCTTTTCCCGTTAGTTTTCCTTTACTTACGTATTTTACAATTTTTTTTGATATATTTAAACAGTGAATTTTTACTTAAAATAAACTTTAAAATAAATTAATAAATTAAAAAAAACTACTTATTATTATTAACAAAAATCTTTATATTAAGAAAACACTTTGTTTTAGTTATTAAGATTTCTTAATTATAGAAAATTATGATACAATTATGTAAATATCTCCGTTTTCATAATTTTCCTAAAACTAAACATTTTTTTTTTTATAAAAATTTCCTTAAAAATAGTAACAAAATAAAAGACTTTAGCAAAATTTAAAAAAACAAATATCCAATATTTTTCCAATAAATTTTCTTGAAAAACAGTAAGAAAACAAACCAACGAAACTATTGTACATTTTTTAATCCTTCACCGTTACGAAATTGCGTAAAACGTGCGGCTTTTCCCTTTTCTCGTCTTTTAACAAATAAAAACCGTACGAAAAGTTGGATGTTTCTAACAGTAATCCGGACATTTAAAAAATCTAGCTGTAAAATAAAAAAGCGGTAAAAAATCAAAGGGATTCGTTACGAAATCCCAAAAAACCGAACGCCCCTATTTATTGCCATTCACCAAACCAAAACAGACTAACAACAGTTATTACAGCTTCATTCATTGCGCAATTCCAACTTCCAAAATTTCAAAGTAAAAAAAAACCTCATACACTTTTTTTAGAATTCATAATTTTAGTAAACAGCAATAGTTTGACTTCCATTAGTCCGGATTCCCTATAGTCCGAAAACTTTGAAGATTTCAAAACAAACTAAAAAAAAAAATAGTACACAAAGTTTACGTAAATGATCAATTTTTAAAGGACTCGATTAGTCCGGTTTTAAATAGTCCGAGATATTTGGCTTCGATATAGTCCGAAATGTTCTAAACAAACCAAAAAATTAGTACACAAAATTATATTTTTTTACGTAAACAATCACTTTTTTTTATCTCTTTTTGCACGGTTTATTTTTAAAGTATTCGATTAGTCCGGTTTCAAATAGTCCTAAATATTAGCTAAATGGATTATCCGTACTATGCAAAGTATTGTTATGTTCCATTTAATTAATAACAGTAGAAATATAACTAATTATTAGTACATGATTGAACTGTAAATAAAGTTGTGATAATCACACCTTAAAATCATATTTCTAGTAGGATTTACGTGTATCCAAATCGAATTTACGCAACGAATTTAATAAATTTCTTAACGCTCAGGAATCCTTTTAGCAAATCGAATCCGAAGCGTGTGAACAATTTAATTTCGAAATAATTAAAGAATCTTGTTGGATTTTTTTGGTAATTTTCGAAATTTATATATATATATATATAAAAAAAAGCACACAAGTATTCGATTAATTTCTTTCCATTCCACCGAAACCAATAAATCAATAATTAACGGATGCATAAAGAAATTTATTAAAAAAAAATCAACGTAAATTTCTAATGAGAATAATTTATGAAATCTTTCTCTTTCTCTCATCGATGCGATAACTAAGAGTTATGATTTATTCATTTACGTAAATCCGGGCTCGGCACGCTTCACTAATTTGAAAACGTGAGCTAATTACCGCTCTTCGGAAGATGAAGAGAGAAAAAACGAAACGGATTGAACGTAACAGTTTATTTTTTTTTTAATAGTTTCAAAAGAAACGGTACCCGTTGAGCCCTAAAAATCTAACTGTGGATGATGATTTTTATCTTCTTTTTACGCCACAACCACGTGCACCGCTATTTTACGGTCGTATTTTAACGATTGATACTTCCAGGGTGGAAGGAACAAACCCCGTTATGTTACTCTCAGATGATGTTAGAAAGGGATGCTTTTTTTATATAGTCGTTAAAAAAACATAGTGATACTAACTGTGCATTCGCTGCGAGGCGTAAGGGCAAGTGATCTTGACAGGTTTACGAACTTAAATGACTACAGGGTGTCTCAAAGAAACTGTTTAACGGGTCATAACTTTCTGATTTTTCAGTCTTTTCTAGGTGTAATTAATTGGATATAATGACTGGACCATGATTAACAGAAAATTTGTATAAAAATGTTGCAGGAAGTTTCAGGCAAATTCACCTATTCGCGACTTACAATTAATAGATAAGTGTTTAGCATGTTCATAGACAAAGTTCTGAAAGACCAAGAACATCAACGAGCTAGCGAATCATCTAAAAAAATCGGTAAGAAAAACAAGTCGTGAAATTGTCATCAACAATACAAATGTCCATAGTATCTTAAGACGTTTTGTGAAAAGTTATGGTACCATTACTATCAATGTTTGTTGAAGTTTGTGAATCTATAACCCATGTATTAGCCAGAACGATAATAATTCAAAATCTGTAGTAGGAGAAAAAGTTATTCATATATAAAAAAACTGAAATTATAATTATTCAAACAGTTTAAACAATTTTTTTGGGACACTCTGTATATGAAGAATGTAGAAAAGCGTTGTTTACATCTAAAGTACGATTTGTTCATTTTTCTTTATTCGAAAAACATGATAATGGAGGTTGGAAGAGGAGGAAACGGCAGTGATTACCGATGGATGAATGCAAAAAAAAATAACTGCGATTGCATTAGCATTGAAAACAGGAAATAAAGGATCTAATCGATACGCGACATGATTCACGTTACTGCTTCTAAATGCATGCACATTCATGCATTCACGATTCTGCATACTATTACATCCTCCTGCCTCGTTTACACGGAACTCCACTTCGATTGATCCCAAAGACGAATCAAATAAAAGTTAACAATTACAAAGAGAAAAAAACTTGAAGAACTATAAAGAAATACTCCAGTTTATTTTAACCTGGCATTGTTTTAAACCGGACTAATCGAGGAACTAAAAACCATACAAAAAGAGACTTGTATAATTTTGTGAACTAATTTTTCGAATTTATTTTTATTTTACTCAATTACTGTTTCTTTAGAAATTTTAAAACCGTACTATTGTGTATCCCCACTAATCTAAGCCGCACTATGCGAGGTATTACTATATTATCCTCATGTCTTAGATACTCGTAACGCCATTTCGATTCATTTAAAGATAAAATACATGAAAGTTAACAATTACAAACATAAAACTTTCAGAAATGTTTACAGGAAAAATATTCCAATTTATGTCAAACTTCCGAATACAGCAATACCAGTTTGAAACCGGACTAATCGAGGACTTTAAAACTACATAAATAGAGACTTGACTGTATAAAGAAACAAATAAAATTTTGTGTACTATTTTTTTTTTGATATTTATTTATATTTTGCTGAATTAAAAGTTTAGTTTGTTTTGAAATTTTCAAATCTTTGGTAAATCCGGACTGATTGAAACCGCACTATACGCGATTCTTCAAGCTCATGCTCATATCTAATTTACACGTAACATCACTTCAATTTATCTAAAGACGATATAAATAAAAGTGAAAAATTACCAAAAATTGCATGCAAAAATGTTATGGAAAAATATTCGTACTATTTCAAACCGGACTAATCAAAGACTTTAAATCCGCATAAATAGAGACTTGACTGTATAAAGAGAGAAACATGGTTTTGTGTACTATTTTTCTTGTAATATTTATTTATATTTTGCTGAATTAAAAGTTTAGTTTGTTTTGAAATTTTCAAAACTTTAGTAAATCCGGACTGATCGAAACCGCACTATACTCGATGTATAGTATTGTATTTACTATTCTTCATCCTCACATCTTATTTACACGTTATTCCACTTCGATTTATCATCTAAAGTTAACAATTCCAACAAAAAAATATACAAAAATGTTTTAGGTAAAAAACACTCCAGTTCAAGCTGTTGATTTTACGATTACTTCAATAACTCGTACTGTTTGAACCCGGACTAATCGAAAACTATAAAACTAGAACTGTTTGAAATTGGAAGAATTAACTTAAAGTTAACAATTAAAAAAAAACAAATATATACAAATATTTTTAGGAAAAATTAGTCCAGTTCAATTTGTTAAATAATTCTGTGATTTTGTAAAAATAAACGTGTTTTTTAGTCACATTTTACGAATACATCAATACCTCGCACACATTGAAACCGGACTAATCAAGAACTTCAAAAACCGCACTGTTTGATACCGGAAGTTAACAATTACCAAAAAACATTTATGCACAAATGTTTATAGGAAAATATTTCAATCTGTTAAATAATTCTGTGATTTTGTAAAATGAGAAACGATTTTTTATTTCTCATTACATTTTACGAATACTTTTGAAACCATACACAGTTTGAAACCATACCAAACAATAACTTCAAAAACCGCACAAAAAGGGACATTTTACGTATTAAGAATTTATTTTTAGTTTTGTCAATTCAAATTTGGTTTCTTATGAAATTTTCAAACCGTACTATTGTGAATCTATACTGATATAAGCCGCACTATGCGAGGTATTACTGTATTCACAATTCTTCATCCTTGTATCTTCTTTACACGTAATTTCGATTCATCTAAACACGAAATAAATGAAAGTTAAACATTTAAGAAATTTCCTATTTCGAGCTACTATTGTGTAAAATAAGAAACGATTATATTTTTTGTGTGTGTATGTATTGTTTGAAACGTATAAAACTTCCTTGCATTTTTCCGATACACGAGGAAAGCGCACGTTTTATAAATTAATGTTTTATTGCTGCGCAGAGAGCGCAAACAAACTCTGACAAGCGATGAAAAAAAAAAGACATATACACAACTACGTAACAGTAATGAGACTATGATTCGCGTGAGTCAACAAGTATGTATAATTAGTTGGACTTAATACGTGTGTAATGTATATTTTTTTTTGCCAGCAGAATCTATGTCAATTATATTTTTTTATAAATTTAAAACTTCTACTTTGAATTTTAGTACAAAAATGTTATGGAAAATCATGAAATTGAAAAAATTATTTACTATAAAGTTTTTGTATTTACTTTTTTAATATAAGTGAAATTTTCATTGAATTGTCTTTTTTTAAATTATAAGTTTGTAAACTTTTTTTTGACTTAAATTTTGTACTTTAATTGTTACATTAAACACTAAATAATTAATGAAGCTGAACAAGTGTATATTATATATTTTAAGGGCTTAATTTTCTAATCTGTGTTAATTCTATACAAATATTTATTTAATTTAAAAAAATCAATTTGTAAATTTCTAATTTGTTCTGTAACTTAAAAAAAAACGTTCTATTATATACTTTGATTGTAAGAAATAAAATTACAGATATTTTAGCTAAATTTTGCATCAAAATATATGTTAAATGTAAATTCCTACAAAACTCAGTTTTTTTAATTAAAAGAAATAAATTTACAAACTTTTTACTTCAAATTTGCACTAAAAACTTTATTATATTTGTTTTTGTACTTCAATTTTCATCAAAATTAATGTAAACTAAAGACAAGAGAATTCAGTATTATTTGTTAGAAATAAGATTTATTGTTTACTTGTGTGTTGTAATTTTCAGGAAAAAAACATAAAAAGTCTGAAAATGTTGTTTCCGACTGACTATAAAGAAAGTGTACGTCGATCGTAAATTGAGAAAAAGCGTTGGTTATTTTCTAATTATTCTTGAAATTTACCAATTTGTGGTAAATTAAAGCCTAATGGAGCGATAAATTCCGATACTCGAAGAGATTTTTCATCTTTTTACTGTATGCGTGCGTCTCTGTTGAGGAGAAAAAAAAAGAGAGAAAGAGAAGGTGTTCATGTAATATACAAAGTAGTTGGTAATAGAGTGAAATAAATTTGTCGGTAAAAATAAATGAAACATCCATGGACCATTAAGCGTACACCTAAAGTCGGTTATTTATGTTATCTTAAGTGCATTATGTAAACAAAGTATTGGAAAATATTGAAACTGGTTATAGTCTGAGCGCGCACACGGCTTCGAACGTGCCTGCAATAGGCTTTTACATGCCTGCTCATTCCACAAATAAATATTGAATTATTTCCTATTATGTTCGTAACCTGAAACTGAAACGCACAGAACGATGTGGAAAACACAATTTCCTATACACGGCACATTCCACGCCACGTTATTCGATGCCACCTAATCACGCTGCAAGAATCTTAACTTAAACTTAAATATACTTCAATAATTAACACAACTAAACAATAACATTTAGAAAGAAAAAAAAACTTTATTTTTCATGAGAATCTAAGTTATTATGATCCATATAGTCAAGAAAATACAGTAAAACTGAAGTAAATAAAACTATTAATAATAATAAATATGAGAATCTAAGTTGTTTATAAATAATAATGTAAATCATTGAAATAAGTTTACTATAATAATTTATAATTTTTAGATTGCAAAATAACTAACGTAAATATAAGTATTACATAATAAATCTATGTGTTTTTGTAAAATTTATCAAAACAATTTGAGTAATTCGTGATTTTCATCTCAAAAAATAAATAATTTCGTATAGTAAAGTTGTATACAAATCAGGAAATTTGTATAGACGATTTTTCTAAAAATATTCTTCTAAATTCGATTTAATCTACAAAATACAATAAAACTAACGTAAATGTAAGTATTACCTAATAAATTGATGTATTTTAATAAAATTTATCAAAATAACTTGAGTAATTCGTGATTTTTATCCCAAAAAATAAATAATTTCGTATAGTAAAGTTGTATACAAATCAGGAAATTTGCAAAGACGATTTTTGTAAAAAAATATCTTCTAAATTTGATTTAATCTACAAAATGCAGTAAAACTAACGTAAATATAAGTATTACATAATAAATTGTTGTATTTTTTTAAAAATTATTGAAACAATTTGAGTAATTAGAGATTTTTATCCCAAAAAATGAATAATTTCGTATAATAAAGTTGTATACAAATCAGGAAATTTGTAAAGACGATTTTTCTAAAAAAATATCTTCTAAATTTGATTTAATCTACAAAATGCAGTATAACTAACGTAAATATAAGTATTACATAATAAATTGATGTACTTTTGAAACAATTTGAGTAATTCGTGATTTTTATCAAAAAAGAAAATCATTAAATTCGTATATAGTAATGTTGTTTACGTATCAGGAAATTTGTAAAGACAAGAGTTCATTTGCGTACTTGATCCTATCGTAATGTACGAAAACATTATCAGTTTGATTGATATGCTGCAAAAAAAAATAAAACCTATACATTTCTCATTCGCAACAACATTTTTTATTCTCTGATAAATAAAAATTATCTAAACTGCTCATAGAATTTTCCAATATCGCCGCAGCACACATAATTTCCCTTTCCAATTCCAATAATTCTGAGAATTGCAACGTCAATTAATTGTTAATTAATAAATAACTCAAATGTTTGTTTTTATTACAATTAAACGTTTTTTTTTAGTGCTTTAACAAATAAATAAAACACAAGTGAAAATGACCCGTTTATAAATATGAAAGTAAAAACAAATAAATTCTTATTATTTAATGAATTTAAAACAGTTATAGGTCTTTTGCATATGTCACAAAACGTTGCTGTTCTCTTTCTTGGACAAAAAAACACTTCTTACTTGTGGATATATAAATCCATTCAGTAGGGTCACTTTGACCCATCCTTGGTACTTACAGATTAGGTATATAAAAAAATGATAACAAAACTAAATAATTCACAAAAGAGAATTACAATTAAACAATTTATCAATTAGTATTTAAATTATATATATATTTACAAATATTTTTATTTTTGAAGAAAGTCGTTAAAAAATAACATTTTCGTGGAGTCGTAAAAAAAATCGTTTCCGTAAATAAATTCAGAAGACGATTTTCTCCAAATCCATAAATGTCACAGCAGCACAATGCGCGGCGTTAATAGCTTTAATCTGCATATTCAATTTCAAAAATCGATTTCATGCTGTATTGAAGTAAATATATACAAATATCTGAAGAGTTGCCTAAAAAAAAGAGTAAGTTATTTTAGTGCGTAATAAATTATCTTATATATAAATTGGTTTTCGCTTGCATAAATTTCACTCCCTGCAGTTTCACAATAACACAATTATTTCAATCGATTTGATCAATTTCGTTTATAATTTTTTATATTTATATGAAAATAACATTTGAAAGTATCAATATAATGTTAATTTTGTTTATAACATAAAATTTTCGATGCTTTGCCGAAAGGTGACAGCTGTCATTTCGCAACACAATTGTTTATAACTTAATATTCGACGTTTTGACACAAGGTGACAGCTGTCATTTCACGACACAGTTGTTTATAACATAAAATATTTGTCGTTTTGACACAAGGATGACAGCTGTCAAAAATGTAATGTAATCTATCCATAAGTTGAGAACCGCTGCTGCATACTTTAATTTTCTTAATGTTCGTCTTGTTCTTATGTAATTGTGCGAAGCTCTTGTTTTTCTTGATTGGCGGTGGAAAGACATCGATAATTGCGCAATCTTGACAGATTCCAGTTGTAACATATTACAGCAACACAAAAAAAAATGAACGGTATAATGAAGCTGAGACTTGTTCCATCAATCTCCGGATCGGGTAAAACAATATTTGATGAGGGAGAGATAGCATCGGAATCCGTAATCATCACGAACATCTGAAGAGAGTAGTAGTCCGTAGTGTACACCTATGGGGGCTAAGTGAAGAATTCTTTTTCTCTCTCTCTTTTTATTTACATTCCGGAGGCTTTTGATATCCTTTTGTGCCGACGAAGAAGACTCGAGAGAGAGAGAGAGAGAGAAGAAGAGAAAGAAAGAGTCCTTTCACAGGAGGAGAGAGATCCTGTTCGCCTCATGCAGGGATCGAAAGTGTGCTGTGGTATGCGGCAGGTATGTAGCTATACGCATATCCATCCGTGGCTATAGAGTATGCGTCGAAGCGAAAACAATTAGTCGGACAATTAAAAACGTTCAATGCTGTTCGTTAACGTTCGTCCACGTGCTTTTTTTCTCACTCTTCCATCCTTCTCTTCTTCATCATCATCATCATCATCATCATACTTTTATGTTGAAGGTGATGTATGCATGCGGTAGGAACAATGCACGTCTCGTTCCTAGTAATAATGATTAGACACATAGCTGACAAGGACGATCGTTTTTGTTTATTTATTTCCTCTCAACGTACGCTCCTTTTTTTTCTTTCTCTCTTTCCTCCTACTCCTTCTGCTGCTGCCGCCGCTTCTCCTTCTGCTCGTTTCGCGTGCGTTCGTGTGAGCGACTGTATGTTATTTCTTTTTCTCTTTTTTTTTTTTTGGTTTGTTTGTAGAATCGAGTTGTGCAATGTTCTCTCACTTTAATGGAGAGAACGAGTGGATGGAGATCATGTAGAGAGAGAGAGATAGAGACGGCAGAGGCTTTCGTGTTCCGCGTGTGACTATGTGATATGAGATAATAAAATTAGCGTGGCTTATAAATAATTTATGCGCGTCTCGTGGAACCGGATTTGAAGGGAGTCATGAGAGCGCGCGGCGCGGCGGCTCATTTGATTGACGTCAATGAGATACACACACACACACACACATACATACACACTTTCACATACATCCACACACGTATATGTGCATACACACACGACTGCACGTACGTGTGGGATGCCGGGCAATCATCATCATCATTGCCAGACCAGACAGACAAAACAGACGCGCACGGTCCGACCATGCCATGACCAAATTATACACCACCACCGCGCGAGATCCTCTCATCCTTTCCTCTCTCTTCTCTTCACTTCTCATCTCATCTCATCTCTACCACTCAACAACAGAAGAAAGACGACCGTAATTCCTGCTAACCCTCCTCGCCGATCCGTTCTTCTTATTGCTGCCACCTCCGAAGACCCATTTCCAACTACAAACTGCTTTAATCCAGTAGTAACCTTTGATCCATTCCATTACAATTGCGTACCTATCACTTCCATTAAACTTCTACCCTTCGACTAACATAAAAATAAAACATCATCTTCAGAGTTAACTTATATCATTCTTCATTCCTAACCGACGCAATCTTATTATTGCTGCCATCTCCGAAGATTCATTTCCAACTGCTTTCATATACTTAATAACATTTGATACAAACCTTAGACTTCTTTAGAGTTAATTCGCATCATTCTACATTGACTAATGTCATAATATGACAGCGGATAATGACATATAACCAGATATGTCAAAAATATCATTAACTTTGAAAATAACAAATTTGATACTATGACAACCAACTCCTATGCAAACCTATGACCGATAATGACATGTCAATAAAACAAAAGCATTTACAAATTAAATATAGAATTAACGTTGTGAAATTACCTACGATATTTTTGTTACACTTTCAAATTTCAAAGTTTTACATTGTTTAGAGAATAAATAGTGTACTTAATTAATGAACATTTGAATACATTTATCCCTACTTTCTTTACACGATTTTAAATTTAAAATAAATGTGGAAAATAACCTACTCTTCGTTTTAAACGCTAGTTTCTTTACAAGTTTTCGCTTTTACACGATTTAAAAAAAAATAAATGTTGAAAATTACCTATCATATGCGTTTATTGCATACTTTTCGACCGTTTTAAATTCAAAAAGTTACAATTTCGATTTACACGTTTTTCTCAGGAATCTATCTACCGTGTAAATCGGGGGATAGTTGTATATTTAATTCACATGAATTCTTAAGAAATCAAAGTTAACTTGCACCATTCTTCATTAACTTCATGATTACATAATGTCATAATATGATAGCTACATGTTAACCTATAATAAACAAGTAACGGATAATGACATACAAGTCAAAAAAAGTCATTGTCTTTGAAAATAAGGATGTTGATACTATGACAACCAACTTCTAACTTCTAACCTATGATGAAACATTCAAAAATAAACAAATAATGACATTTCAATAAAACAAAGGCATTATCTCGTACATTAAACATATTCTGCATTGTAATTTAAAACATAAATAAATCATAAAATTAAAAAAAAAACGTAAAACAAGTTGAAGAAAATGAAACATGTTCTGTAATTTAAATTTTAATAAATATACTTAAATATATAACAAAATTGTTAAAAAAACGTAAAACTAGTTGAACAAATCTCAAAGATGTTTCCGTCTATGCGTATTTAATACTATTGCCCTGTCCTTTTATGCTGTCCCATATAGTTTTATGAAGGTGTCGTTTATCCATTTTCAGGTCATTTTACCCGTAACCATTTTTTACCGGAGACGCCGCCTCAGATCTCCTCTAATCCTAGCATAATCTTATTTTTTACAAGTCCATCGTAGAGCAAAAAAAAATAGTTTTTTAAGGCTCATGGCTAAAAAAAACACAAAAAAGCTTAAAAAATACACGAGAAAAAAGTTCAACCTTTTATGATTATATTGCAACGACACTCATAGTCCGCTTTGTACTTCTGATCGTAAAGTTCGCGCGCGCCGTAATTTAACTAAAAACTGAATTTGCAAGTTAAATTCGGGTCGTAATGACAAAAAAATGGAACGAACTTTATTTCGCCCACTGTAAACCGTAAAAAATAGTCTAAATTTTCGTGAAATTATACTAAAAAATGAAAAATCTGCCCAAAAAAAAAACTTTCTTTTCGTTTGCAGTAAGTCCATTTTTTATTGCTAAAAAAACTACATAAATGTAGTTTAAACATTTTTCGAAGAAAAAAAAATATGCTTAAGTCAGTTAGTTTTATGTAGGCACAAACAGTATTTATATGTATATTCAAAGGGAAGGAAGCGGCGTCAAAATATTTCCATTTCTCCGTCGACGAAAAGGGTCTTCACGTTTGTCCCTTTTTTTGTCATGATAATTGATTCAGCCATAATACATACACGCCCTTTGTGCGTATTCAAATTCAATGGAAGTAGAAAAATACGACCTCGTGTGTGCAGAGAGCGGGTAACGGGATATTACGTACGTCTTCATTTCAATCCTTCATCTGACACTGACCGATTCGAAGAAAGGCGAAGTAGGCGTGCGCGTTGATAAGTGCTTAGTTTCCATGGGAATTCCGACATGTGGATTTTATTTATCGGTTTAATAGAAGATATTACGTTACCAGGAGAGACGACAATTGTTAATACTTATATAACAAATCTATAGGTTTCCCATGGGAACAAAATGAATTGCTTCAATAATCGATACAATTTCTTAAATTGTTTTCGATACTTTCTTAACTAAGTACATAAAAAGTATTGAAGTTAATGAATTGCTAAAAAATATGGATTGTTTATATTTAATAATCCTTGATTTTGAAGATTTGTAGGGATTTGAATAGAAAATTGTGGATTGTGTGGATTTAATTGTGGTGATAGAAAACCAGTAGTAAATCCTTTTCTTTAAGCTCTTCAAGGTTTTCGTGTATGGTGGAGTGGAGGAGGAGACGTGTGCAAATGGTCATGAGAAAAAGAGAGACGTGCGCGAAGAAAACACATGTTTATCGGCCGTTTAAATGCAGCAATACGATTAAATCATAGTCGCATGTAACAAACGGGAACACGTTTTGTACGTACGTTCTCGCCGCAAATCAATGGGTTTTCTGCCGCTGCAGCCGCTGAAATTGTGAATGGAAGAAATCGATGATTTATATATTTAACATCCGATGGAAATACCGTTTCGGTGAAGAATTAGGAAAAAGCAAACAACAAAATATAAACAAACAATAAAACTGATGCTAATGAAAGTGAATAATCGTAGAATCACGTATTTCCAGGTAATTTATTCGAACAACGATTCTCACGAGGTCTCACGTAGCCCGAGCTACCGACTTCTTTTTTCGTGTTTCTTGAAGACCATATAATTAATCCAACCGAAATCCGCTAACGAGATTGTGCATCCATGCTTACATTTTTCTGTGCAGTTTTACGAAGAATACGCTAAACGCCTATTCATAGATTAAAGAACTGCGGATAATGATAATCGGAGGTCGGTAATCCTGACTAAGCCAAGAAGACGCATTGTGAAAGGACACTGCGTTCCATGGAAACTTCCCACCTAATCTTACCAAAAGACCCATTGTCGAACATGCAAATTATTCTTTCTCTCCTTCGAGATAAACTCGAGGAGGCACGTGGCCTGCAACCCGAGAAACGCACAACATCTCTTCTTTTTCTTTCGTTCTTCTCGAGACTTTCTCCGTAGTCGCGAACTCTTAACCTTTCCAAGCCAATTTTAGCTAATTAGTTTCCATTTCGCTACATTTCTAAAACCGAATTCCATCATTTCATCAAACCTCAATTCATTCTCCAAACTATAGTTTAGGTTACAAACATTCGTTATATATATGTATAAGCCTTTAATGTTAATCATAGTTTCAGGTAGTTGAATACAAATCCTTTCACTCACAAATTAGTCGACCTTAACCCTCAGATTAAAGAAAGTCTCCGGGTTCGAATCGTTAAGATTCCAATAATCCCTTTCTAATACAGTGTTAACTTATGAAAAATACAAAAACGTGTTAACTTATTTACAATATAAGATTACATTCACTTTTACTTAGTAAATCCCATTTTCTTTTAAAATAATAATAATCAATTTTACGAATTTTACAAAAGCTCTGATTTGTGAAACGAAACTTTCACCAAATTCAATTAAACTGTTGTCTTCGTTGCGCGTGAAATATCGAGAGAAGAGTGTATTTTATTGTCCGGAATTTTCGGTCCATTGTCGTCTTCGCTTCGCCAATTATTATTCACGATTTAAGAGTTGCGTGTGAATCGATTTGGAAACACCTGATCTCCCTTTTTTTGTTTGTACGCTCTTATAAATCTATTTATTTATTTGTGTTGCTTTTAGGTGCGTCCTATTGTGTAAACAAATAAAATTTGTTGTACCTTTCAACGGCACGAATGTTTCATTAACTTATTTTAACGTAAAATTAGTAAATTTGTTCAAAGATTTGCATTTGTAGTACGAAGTGGGAGGGCGGCAAAAATAAAAGAAAACATTTATGGATAAAAAAAAAGGTACACAGGAAATCCCCAACTTCGTCACTTAGGACTCTAATAATGATTTCCCAAAATATGGATAGGTCGTAAACCCGGCGAGAGCGCGCACGACCCTTCTTCATTCCCTTCGTTTGCCAGTTCTCTCTTCTATTTTTTACTCTCCCTTCTTATTACCGTCGCATAAAAAACTCTTAATAAAAAAGTTGTGTCTCCTTTTTTTTGTTGGTAAAATCCATATAAACATATATATCCAAGATACTTTTTTTTCTTCGTTTTTGGAAGCGTGCCGTACTCGTCCTTACTTACTCCCACCATGCGTCCGAGCACGGACCTGGCGGTGTTTTCCTTTGAACTCGTCGTGTGTCCCACTTCTACCTTTTACGGATTTAATTGTCAACTTCGTTCGTAATGCAGTGCAAAGGACGAAAAGTTTTTTTCTTTTCCTTTTTGACATTGATACTAAGTATATAGTTTATTCCACAATGCACGCATCTATTTCTTGTTAATAATAACAACTATGTTGCGATAATTATACAATTACGTAAATAGTTTTAGAAAAAATGTGTGAAGTAAAAGACGCAAGTGTATATTGAGATTTTTCCGTAATTAATTTTGTTGTGAATTAAACTACAGAAAAATAAACAAAATCTACTAATAAAACAATAATTGAATAAACATGATTTTAAGGAATATCAATGGATTTATATAAAAAAGGAAGGATAAAGTAAAATAATCAAAATATCTTAAGTTTTGAATGATGGTTGAATTATTTGAGTAAAAGAAAAACGCAAAATTTAAATTCTCAGATATTTTAAGAAATGAATTATTATAGTGAAAATGTGAAAATTTTCCAGTTTCCAGTATAATTTAATTTCAATTCAAAGATGTTTATTTTTTAACCAGATGAAGATTATAGAAAATGTCGGTGGCAATAGCAAGGCCGACAACCGAAATACCGTCAATCAAATTCCCGACTATATCAAAATCTCCGAAATAATTTAAAAATGTTATTGTAAAAATTTTCGATATAGTCGGGATTTTGATATAATCAGGATTATGTTTGTCGGGATTATTGTTTTCGAGATTCTGATACAGTCGGTATTATGGTTGTCGAGATTTTGATATAGTCGGGATTTCGAACGTCGGGATTTCAATAGACGGCATTTCGGTTGTCGGGCTTGCGTTATAGACCCAGAAAATGTTCATTGTAATATTTCAATAATTCGTTTTTTTTTTTCAAATAAAAGTGTAAATTTTCTTAAAGTCTGGAAGAGCTGAAAAAAATATGAACATTTTAATAGAATATTTGGCATATTATTAATGTTATATGATACTTAAATATGTGTCAAGTTGAAAAAAAAAGGAGAATTTGCAAATAGATATTGAGATTTTTCCATTTTCGTCAATATCTTCAATTGTTATGACAAAGAAAACATAACTTCAGAAGAATGAAAAAGTATGCTTAAAGTTGTTTTTTTTAGCCCGATGAAAATTATAGGAAATGTTTGAATAATGCGTTTTTACAAATAAGAATTGAAAGTTTTTGAAAATGTATATTTTCTGCAAAAAAAAATGAGGGATTTAGTTGAATAATAAGCATATTATTAATGTTATATGTATATATAGAGATATAGAAGCTTTAAAATTGTAGACTTATTTGTCTGAAGTGATGGTTATAATTGCTGTAACGTGTCAAGAGTTTTAAATTGAAACAGTTTATTTTGACAAAACAAATGAAACTAGTTTGATGATAATGTTGGTTATGTTCTTGATATGTGTCATCGATGTTAGGTATCAGCGGAGAGAGAGAGAGGTCGCACGACCTTTGATCCAAACGAAAACGGAACTCGTTGCCGACTACTACTGAGTGACCGAGACGCGTGTTTTCCCTCCCCCGAAACACTAGGTTATGACGATGTGTGTGTTTGATGTGTTTTCTGTATGCGTCGCGCGTGTATTGGAATTACCAAAGAAGACCTACTCTCTAAGGTGCATCCTTGCGGACGAGGTGAATGCGAAATTTCGGGTTGGTTCCCATCGTCATCATGGCCTTTCTTTCTTTCAACATTTTTGTTTTTCTTCGCGTTTTGTTGCGGCGAAACGGATTGAACGTGAGCCGCCTACACGTATGAAAGGATAAGAAGAAGAAGAAGAAGAAGAAGGTGGAGGTTGAGGAGGATAAGAAGAAGTAGGCTGTGTGTTTGAGATGAGGAGGAATGCCGATGAGGTGGAAAAAGAGTCGGAGAGCGTAGGCAGAGAGAGAGAGCGAGATGGTGGGTGAGTGCGAGAGGAGGATGGAGGAGGCGAACGGGCAGCATTCCCGTCGTGAGTCATGTCGATCTTGGATGCAGATATGTTGAGCGTCATCTCATGAATCAGCAGCGCGCGGCTTCTTTGGTGCCTTGTATTGCCACCCGCGGCCACGAGAAGAGGAGGCATTCCCACCGTCGCGAGCGTGACACACGGAGGCACGTGTGGCTCGGGACCCACCTGAGCAGGTAGTTAACGGGTAAGAGGCGCGAGGGCCGCTCCGGACGGTCGTGGGTACCCGCCGCCACCGTCTCCTCCTCCTCCTCCTCTTCCACCCCCTTCACCTACGAACCATCATCATCATCGTCCTCCTATGGTACCCAACCATCTCGGCGGGGTGAAGTGGGGGATTGCATGAAGCAGCCATGGGAAGATTCTTACTAACCTTGTCTCACGCGCGCGTCGCACGCTTACTTGCCGTGCCTGCTCCCCCCCACCCATTTCTACTGCTGCTGCTGCTCCTCCTTCCCTCCTGCTCCCCTTCACGCCGGACCGAAAAAAAAGAGAAGCTCCGATCCATCCGAGGTTCACCCCACCACCACCACCCGACTGCAGACAACATCACTACCGCTTGCATCCCAAACAGGATCACCAGAACTTCGCCTGATCCTGAACAGTGAACATCAGTGTTGTGCACTCTTCATACATACTCACGAAGAAGCAGCGCGAACTTGGATTACCACAAACAAACCACCTGTTCTTCTTCATCATCAACTACAACAACAACAACAACAACATCAGACGCAACAGCAACCCTTAGCGTTGTCATCAGTTGACGCATCAACCAGTTGTTTTTGTTTTGTTCTACAAACACCAGTGACAGTGATACCCTCACCATGGTTACGGAAACCAATATCATCCAGAGTGCTTCTATTAACAGTGCAGCTATGCCTACCAGTGCCAATTTGAATGAGCCCAATGGGCCAAGGAGAGTCTCAGACAATAGAAGAGTAAGTTTCAAACAAACAAACTCAAACTCAACAACAACAAACAAACAAAATCAATTACAATTTAACTAAAGTTTTATGAAACTTTAAAATTTCAATTACTTTTCAATAGTTTTTAAAACTAATCACTGTGAAATTTGATTTAAAACAAATATGAACTTTAGTTTGTACTAAAATTCTTGAAAAAAAATTATAAGAATTTCAAGTATCCAATCAAATATAATGATTATGATTAAGAAGTTTTTCGCGTTCGGAATTCAAAAAATAAATTGTTGTTGGCGCGTGACTCGTAAAGTAAACGTGTGTGTCTAATTTGTATTCTTTATTTTATTTGCAGAGTAATAAACCGATTATGGAAAAGAGACGAAGGGCGAGAATCAACAATTGTTTGAACGAGTTGAAAACGCTGATCCTGGACGCAATGAAAAAAGACGTAAGTTGATTGAAAAGAAAAAAGTGATTGTGAGCAGTGAATTAATTGTTTCTTTTTGTTTTTTTTTTGTTTATTATAGCCGGCAAGGCATTCGAAATTGGAGAAGGCCGATATTTTGGAGATGACTGTGAAACACCTACAGAACATGCAGAGGCAGCAGACGGCGATGAGCGCGGCCGCCGATCCGACGGTAATAAATAAGTTCAGAGCCGGGTTCGGCGAGTG
Source organism: Nicrophorus vespilloides (assembly GCF_001412225.1). NCBI lineage: Eukaryota > Metazoa > Arthropoda > Insecta > Coleoptera > Silphidae > Nicrophorus > Nicrophorus vespilloides. The sequence goes on along the minus strand of NW_017098379.1, from coordinate 24,343 downwards.
CGCCAGCGAGGTGGGCAGATTCCCGGGCTTGGATCCGATCGTGAGGCGGCGACTCCTGCAACACCTCGCCACCTGTCTGAACCAGAACAAGCAGCAAGACGCCGTCTCCAACGGTTCGTCGTCAGCTTCGTCGTCACCGCAGCCCGTGCAAGTTCACATCCTTCCTTCGCCGCAATCGGAAATGCATCAACAGAGCAACATCATCTTGGGCAACGGAGGCGTCCAGCTGGTGCCCACCCGTCTTCCCAACGGCGACATCGCCTTCGTTCTGCCCACGGGAACGACGACGCCTTCGACATCGAGCAACTCGCCTCTACCTCTTCTCGTGCCTATTCCGACGCGCACACCTTCCACCGCCTCCGCCGCATCCTCATCCTCCAACTACTCCCTCGCCGGTAGTCCCGAACCCATGGACGCCCTCCGGTACAGCCCTCCCATGCAGAAACCTTTATCGCTTGTCATGAGGAAATCCGTGATGCCAGTAGTCGAAGACAAACCGTGGAGGCCGTGGTGAACGCGCGGGAAACAGCAGCCATCGCCGTCCAAAGAAACTTCTACAAATTCTATGGAATCCGGCCGAAAACTGATCATCCTCGTTTCACACACCCTCAAAACAAAAAAAAATGGAAATTGAGGATCCTTGTAGATGTGATATATATACAATTAATTATGTTTTATTTGATAAAATATGCCATGTAAATAGGAATATTATTTTTCTATGCAATTTATTTATACGAAGTGAAATATATTTCGACATTTGTACATACATTTTATATATATATATATATTATATACATATACATACATATTTTTTAAGAAGTATTACTATGTAAAATGAAACACAGAGACAAGAAATGTGCCTTAATACAATTTTTGTTGTAACAGCAAAGATCATTGAGAGTCTTCCAAATATATTATTATTTTTTTTTACATATTGAAAAGTGAACAAATTTCGTTTGATATAAATCATCCCGAAAGTCCCCATTAAACTACTAGTATAATTATATAAATCCTAAAGGTCGAGTCTCTCGGTCTACCGAATCTTTGGAAATCGTCCAACTCCTACTAAACATCCTCATTACATTTGAACGCATTTGAATAATTGAAATTTATTATACTTTAACCACATTCACTAAAGCTACTTATTATAATTAAAAATCATAACAAAGAAAATAATCAATTTTCTTAATTACAAACAAAAAAATTCAAAATAACGCAAAAACTATTTTTTTATCGCGTAATTGAAAAATTAATTAGGTCATCAAATCAATATAAAAAGTACACAAAATTAAACTAAACTAACTAATTTTGGGTATTTTATAGAATATCGAGTTACGATTTTACCGTCAAGCGTATATACATATAATTGTACCTTTTTTTCCTCGGTAAGGATTTTATAATTTATGACGGCAATAAATTCCTTTGCCAGAATTCTTAATTAATGTGGATTATAATTTTCACGCCAATTATTTTCGTACCTGAATTCCTGATCGGAGCACGATCGAAAGTGCGCGCAAGCAATTTTAATCCTTAATCTGAAACGTATATTTAAGTATTGATTTTTTTTGTATGCATAATTCCCATAATTTGATAGGTTTTCTAACGTTTTTCTTTGCAATAGTTCATTAAATATTCTAAAATTATAATTTACTTAACATACATTACGTAATACTATTAAAATCGTAAAGTTAACTTTATTCTATACATTAAAATTTTGTTAAAAAGTGATATTTACTGCAGTCTTTTTCGTTTAAGTCGTGTATTTCTTGGAAGTTGTCAATATTTTAAAGTATTTCTAATTCATCCCAGAATCAGAAGAAAGCCCATAAAAGAAGATATTATTACCTGCGTTACATTGAGATGAAGAGAAAAGTTATATTGGATTGAAATAAACACTGTTGAAACCGAATATTTACTTAATTAAATCATAATGTAAATTAATAATTAAAAATCTGTATAATTAAATTTATTTAAAGTTAAACCCTAACATTTTTTTTATAATTAAAATTATTTGATTATAATTTACAGAAGAAATATTTTAGTGTATTTATATACAAAACCAACCCCCGTTTTATGCAACCCAATGCACACCAACCCTTGAATTACGAAATGTATCAAGTTAAACCCTAACATTTTTTTTTATTATTATTAAAATGTAGTTTCATGAGGAAATATTTGAATGTATTTTGATGCAAAATCAACCCCCGTTTTATGCAACCCAATTCACATCAACCCTTGAATTACGAAATGAGAACTGTCACACGACAAAAAAATGTAGTATTAACGCCGAGCGCTCATTCAGGTCGCGCTCAGTTAATTAATTAATTAGTATAATAGACGCGTGCGATGTTTACTACGTCGCAGCCTTGTAAATTCGGAATCTTTTATTTTCTTTTTGCAATCAACAAATATTTTCAATTATTTATAGACTTTCATAACAAACAAACGCTAAAGTCGTAACATTGGAAACGACATTCTTATTTACTTTCGAAGCAACCGGTGGAATCCATAGTAACAAACAACAGGTGAACAAAACAATACGTTTCAGCGTCACATTTCATCTGACAGTTAAGTTAATTAACAGATCTTTTTGAATAAAAATGTTTAAATTCAATTTGTTTATATGAAAGTTGTTCGTTTTCGAAGCGAATGCAAAAGTCAAAGGATTATCGGCGTTCGGAATCGGGGATCAGCGCAGAAAAGAAGAAGCCGCAGTACTTCGTCTTCTACTTCTTCTTTTTCTTATTCTGGTAAGGAAATCAAGTAGGCAGTGGTGATTCTGTAATGAGGCGAGCGGCGCAGCGCGTTCCGGCAAAGAAGAAGTGAAAGTGAAACATTTCAGTTTCATCAGTTTTATTTATTATACGGTATTTAATTGAATCAGGCGAGGTGGAAAAACGGTCAAATCATTAATAAAAACTTGCAAAAAGAAAACAACTTATAACTTAACATTAATTTCGAAATGAATAACTGCTTGCATGTTAAACTCATCCTCGTTTCAGAAAACGTGATATAAACATACAGCAATACCCCGAATAGTACGGCTAATCAATTTCGCCAATATATTGTACTATTTGAAACCGGACTAATCGAATTAAATAAAGAAAACAATATTTTTTGTGTACTAACTTTTTAGAAGTTTGTTTTTTTTTTAATTTACAGAGAATCCGGACTAAACGAAGTCGTAATATGATAGTTATTATAAATATTATAAAATATATAGTTTAATAATTGTTGATAAAATTAATAGTCAAAAAAATATGATGACATGATATAAATATGCAGCAATACCTCGAATACGGTTAATTGATTCCGCTAATATTTCGCACTGTTTGAAACCGGACTAATTGAGGAACTAAATATAGAAAACGATCATATGTCTATCAAAAATTAATTTTGTGTACTAACTTTTTAGAAATTTGTTTTTTTTAAATTTTCAAATTGGATTATAGAGAATCCGGACTAAACGAAGTCGCACTATGAAAGTTATTATGAAAATTATAACAATATATAGTTTAATAATTGGTGATAAAATTAATAGTAAAAAAAAACATGAAAATATTATATAAATACCTCGAATAGTACGGTTAATTAATTCCGTTAATATTTCGCACTGTTTGAAACCGGACTAATCGAGGAATTAAATAAAGAAAACGATGGTTTATGTATAAAAATCTATTTGATGTAGTCATTTTTAATTCGGATTATAGCAAATCCGGACTAAACGAAGTTATTGCAAATATTACAAAAATATACAGTTCAATAATTGTTGATAAAATTAATAGTAAAAAACATGATAACATGATATAAATATAGAGTAATACCTCGAATAGTACGGTTAATCGATTCGGTAATATATCGCAATGGTTGAAACCGGACTAATTGAGAAATTAAATACAGAAAACGATCAATTATGTATAAAAATCAATTTTATGTATTGATTTTCAAATCGGATAATAGCAAATCCGGACTAAACGAAGTTATTGCAAATATTAGAAAAATATACAGTTTAATAATTGTTGATAAAATTAATAGTAAAAACAACATGAAAACATTATATAAATATAGAAAACGATCAATTATGTATAAAAATCAATTTTATGTATTGACTTTAAAATCGGATTATAGAAAATCCGGAATAAACGAAGTTATTGAAAATATTACAAAAATATACAGTTTAATAATTGTTGATAAAATTAATAGTAAAAAAAACATGAAAACATGATATAAGCAATACATCGAATAGAACGGTTAATCGATTCCGTTAATATTTTGCACTGTTTGAAACCGGACTAATTGAGGAATTCAATATAGAAAACGATCAATTGTGTATAAAATTCAATTTTATGTATTGATTTCAAATCGGATAATAGCAAATCCGGACTAAACGAAGTTATTGCAAATATTACAAAAATATACAGTTTAATAATTGTTGATAAAATTAATAGTAAAAAAAGCATGAAAACATGATATAAGCAATACATCGAATAGTACGGTTAATCGGTTAAAAATTAATTTTCTGTACTAACTTTTGAGAATTTTGTACTTTTTTAAATTTTCAAATCGGATTATAGAGAATCCGGATTAAACGAAGTCGTACTATGAGAGTCATTATAAATATTATAAAAATATATAGTTTAACAATTGTTGATAACATTAATAGTAAAAAAGCATGAAAACATGATATAAATATAGAGTAATACCTCGAATAGTACGGTTAATCGATTCCGATAATATATTGAACTGTTTGAAACCGGACAAATTCAGGAATTAAATATAGAAAACGATCAATTATGTATAAAAATTAATTTTATGTAGTCATGTTCGAATCGGATTATAGCAAATCCGGACTATACGAAGTCGTACTATGCGATTGTTGATAAAAGTAAAAACGTAATTTAATATGACCAATTTTGAAAAATAAGACAAAAAATATATACTGAAGGTGTAAGTTTTCTAACTAACACGAAACGATAATTAATTGTAAGAAGAACAAGAAACAGTGATTGAAGCGAGGTGAGAAATCGAGGTCGCGTTTACAACGTTAAAGGAAGAGCTGGAAAAAAAAGAGGAGCAATCATCAACGTACAACGTGAAGTTCGGAGATCACGACAAGTAACATACAAATAAAAAAACGAGTAGTATTAATTACGGCAACTGGACGTAAGCTGATGACCGTGTAATTATAATATTAAACCGATGTAATTAAACCCCCCCCCCCATTTTCGTACGCAGACTTTCTGATTATATTTAATTAGCGTTTTTCTCTCCTGTTTTCTTGATGGTAGGGTTGTTCTGGGTGGGCTCATCCGAATGAATTTCATTCTGCTTTTATCTTCACTTTACTTTTGTATTCTCTGCTTGTCTTAATACGTTTGGATTAACGCTTCTCCTTATTGAACTTACCTTAATATTTGCTTATGGATTGTTTACTCATAATTAGCGAAAAATCCAAAAATACGTCTGTCGTTTTATTTTTGGAATAATTAACATTTCCAAAAGAAAGAAATAACAGACAACACTTAATTAGCTTAAGCTAATAAACGTTTCGTTTCATGTGATTTATTAGTAATTGAGTCAATAATCTACACAGCAGTTCAGTTATTACTTATTTCTTCGCCTTAAGCTTTATTTTTTGTCTTTTGGAATTATAAAAAAAACTAATAAAATGTTTGTGTTAATTAAGTTTTGAGAAACTTTATCTTAAAATCTATCGATGTGAGGACATTTAATTAAATTATGGACGTCCCAAAATGGTTTCAAGGAATATTACAGATTTGATTAGGTTGATTAATAACAGATTTTTTTAGTTATTTCACAATCAAATTTTATAAAATTATTTTTGATTATTTATTTAATTACGTTTTCGAGATGTATTGAAAGAAGTGAATTGATTAATTTAATTAATTATTAACATTCTTATTTAACCATTTGTACACTTGAAACTATGTTTTCTTCAAATTTAATGTTAAAATTTACTGAATTGTTTGCTAAATGAAATATGAAATGTATTTTCGAGAAAAGTTTGGGTTTGATAGATAAATTAGAAAATTTAGATTATTATTTCTTCAACACAAGTTGAAGATATAATTGATTATCGATGTCTGCACCAGAAACGTTAACGTGACAATCAAAGAAAGGACATATAAGTCGTTGAATAATAGATGATGGAAACGTGTTAACATATCACCATTGTCTCACCTTCTTCGTCCATCGAAGAAACCAAGACGTTTCCATCATTACGGACCCGATGCGATCCACGACTCCGTATTAATTCCAGTGACATACCATTTCTCATCGAAGTTCTGGGGATCCTCTAGCATTGTCTTCGCTTCGGGTCCTCCTTGGCTTATATTTATTTTGTCTGCTGAGGCCGAGCTCGTCCTTAAACAACAACAACAACCAAAAAAAAAGGAGTGAGCAGCGTATAAAGATAATAAAGGATGAAAAAGATGAAGAGGAAAAAAACCGGTCCTTAAACATCCTCCTTCTCTTTCTGGCGCTGTGTGTTCTGAAACGCGCCAGCTCTTCGAGCTTCCCAAATATGGTAAGCCACCGCGACGGGCCCTGAAGAAGAAGAAGAAGAAGAAGGAAGGAATGTCTATATATGAGCCGCCGACAATCTCAATTTATCATCGCGCGCTTCTCATTTTTATCTCCTACTTTCAAACCATAGTAAAACCACTTTTGCCGCTGCCGCCTGGACTGTTTTGTCGTGTTGTCTTGTCTTGTCCCTTCCTTCTTTTCGATGACGAGAGATCACGATGATCCCATTCACATCATCATCATCATCATCGCCATCGTCGCGCGGCCTAATAATTATTTAATTAAACTGAAGTCTAAACTACATTAAACGATTCCAGGTCTCCGCGGCAGTTACTTTTTATCGGTGCGCCGTTGCGGCTTCTCGACATTGCATCAGGAAGTCGGTGAGACTGATGCCGCCGCGCCACCAACCAACCAGATGAAAGTACCTGGGAATATACGGAGAGAAAGAAATAAGAAAAAAAAAAGGACGATGAAGATGAAGAAGGAAGAAGGAAGAACATCACCACCGACAGCAGCAGCAACAGCAACAAATAAAAACGGCAAAGAAACTGGTCGAGGATGATTTTAATTGCTCGCTATTCCCGGAATGCCGCGCGCGATCATTCTCATACCATTCCGATTAATTAATTATTAATATTACTGCTCGTTCGTACTTCCTCACATCTATTCATTATACATCCGCGCAGAGGTTACATAGATCCACTGGTATGCAAATTATCGTGTAAAACATACTTTACAACTATTATAGATGTTTACTTCATTCTATTTCATTATTAATTATTAGTAAATAAAAAAAATGTAATATAATTTTCAAAACCGAAATCTTTTTTTCATGTATAATTATGAAAGTTCAGAACTAAATAAAATTATTAACTAAGAAATGATATAATAATAAATAAATTGAAAATAATCAAATTTACGTAAACAAACAGTACAAAACTTAATCATATGTATCCTTACCTAATTGTCATGACTAGCATTACCTAGGTTACTCGATTTTAAAGTTATCGAAATAATTGGCATTTTGACACTTAGTTTAAGGTATTTAATATTAAGTTTTTGACATAATAACTTAATAAAATAAATTAATAAAATACCATAAACTAACTTAATATAATGTATCTTTACTTAACTTAAATTAACCTAACATTATTACATAAAGTAAAAAATGAGCATAAATATTTTAATAATCAATTTTTAAACTTTGAAAATACCGAAATTACATTTTTCTTATGTATAATTATGAAACTTCGTAATCTAAATAATCATTATTAATTAAAGCTATGATATAATAACAATTAAATTGAAATAAATCAAATTTACGTAACTTAACATTACAAAACTTAATTAATCAAATCTATCCTTACTTTAGGTTAAGTAAGGACTGACACATTACTATAACATTACTTAATGTACTGAAATTTAATGTTATCAAAAAAAACTTTGACATTTAGGCAAAGTTGAACGTTGACGTTTATTCGAAATTAGTGACATACAAAGAAAAAAAAACAAAATTTACTAACTTTACCTAACCTGACCTAATCTGACATAAGATACTCACATTTGCTTGTAATTGTCAAAGTCACTTGTTTTTTTTACATTTTGTTTAAGATATTGAATTTAAAAGAATATATATAAAATAATTTATATTAGGTATAATTAATCGGTGGCAACCGAAATCCAGTCGTTCGAAATCCCGAGTGTATCGAAATTCCGGCTGGCTCAAAATCCCGACGTTCGAAATCCCGACTATATCGAAATCCCGACTATGTCAAAATCCCGACTACCATAATCCCGACAATCAAAATCCCGACTATATTGAAATACCGACTATATCGAAATCCCGACAGTGTCTTTTATTATTATAAATTTCTACAATAAGATTTATATGGTAGTCGGGATTTTGATTGTCGGGATTATAGAAGTTGGGATTTTGACATAGTCGGGATTTCGATAGATATAACTTTACCTATATTACAATTATCAAAGACACTTAATTTTTAACATTTCATCTAATTACAATATAATAATTAAAAGCCATAATTAAGAAATACATAAAAGTAGATTAATTAAATCATTTATAATCGTGATAATCACGTCCTTATTTACATATTTTAGTTTGAATTGGTGAATTTTTCCAATTAAATTCTTTAAATTAATGATGAGAGCTATAGTCGTTATTGTTTTATTTTGATATTTTTTCTTGAACATCCAAAAATGATGAAGACAAAATTTAGACACTTAATTTTTTATTTAATTTTTTCATTACAATATAATAATTTATTAATTACAAGCCATAAACAAAATTTCGAATAATTAAGAAATACATAAAAGTAGATTAATGAAATCATTTATAATCGTGATAATCACGTCCATATTTATATACTTTTGTTTGAAGAAGAAAGCTGTGATCGTTATTGTTTTTCCTAATTGCCTTCTTCAACATCCAAAAATGATTAATAAAAATAAACATTTAGTTTGTAACCTAACTTACTTATATGCTCACAATTATCAAAGATACTTGATTTTTTACATTTCGTATAATTACAATATAATAATTACATGTTATAATTCTTCGAATATTTAAGAAATACATAAAAGTAGACTAATGAAATCTTTTATAATCGTGATAATCACGTCCTTATTTTTTACTTTCATTTGAAGTGGTGACCTTTTCGAATTAATTTCTTTAAATTAATGAAGAAAGCGATGATTGTTATTATTTTTTTTTGATATTTCTTCTTCAAATGAAAATTTAGTTTGTAACCTAACTTATTTATATATGCTTATAAATTATCAAAGACACAAAGATAATTTTGACATTACTCTGTCTGGAATGTAAAGTGTAAGGTTTATGAACTTACTATGCGAAAGTTATGTGTAGTTTTTACTCAAACAACCATCCTCATAGATCTTTGAAATTTGTTTACAAAATTGTCGCCACTAGGTGTTTTCTAGTTTGACGATAAAAAAGTATGTTTGTTTTTATTTAAATATATTTTTGATGGTAATTTAAAGAAAATAAACTTGTGAGATGCATAGCTTGTTATATCAGCACTACCCGATTCAAATTCAGAAGACGAAAAGGAAAATGATGAAATTGATGAAGACATTGAGGAAAAGTCAGATGATGAGCAGCAAGAAAATGAAGATGATAAATGACAAAAACCATACACAATTCCTGTAAATGATAATATTGGACATTGGTTAATACAACGTTGTAATATTGAAAACTGTGGAATACAAAGAATGCCAATTTCCTTTTTGCCTATCTAAATTTACAAATGGTTTAAAAAAAAATCAATTTTCAATATAATGTTTCTAATTTTTAAGTATTATATTAATCTTTATACACATGGAGGAAACCAGCTCAAACTTGGTGGGAGAGTTCTTGTATGAGTTTCAATCAAAATTTTCTGATAAAAGAAAAAATCAATAATAATAATTCAGATCTGAAACTGTTAAGTACAAGTCATAAATAAAACTTAGAATAATTAAGAAATACATAAAAGTAGATTAATGAAATCATTTATAATCATGATAATCACGTCCTTATTTATTTATATACTTTCATTTGAAGTGGTGACCTTTTCCAATTCAATTCTTTAAATTAATGAAGGAAGCCGTGATCGTTATTCTTTTTTTATTTCTTCTTCAACATCCGAAAATGATTAAAGGGCGATCATTTGTCAAGTGCTGTTGATTTCGACGAGATATCTTCTGCAGCGTTGCGTGGTGCACGTTCGTGCGTTTGCGTGTGTGTGTGTATGGATATAAAGATATAATTTTAACTGAAGGAGTAATGCTGGGCGTGCCCACGGCTGATAATTGCCATGCAGCTTGCGATGGTGGGCATCCAGCATCCAAGATTGTCCATCACCTCGATGTGTGGTCCGCTTAATTCTAATAGAAGGGAATTTCTACGTAGGTTTTTCGGAGGTGATTAATACACACACACACAGAGATACACACGCTCATGCCTGGCATCATCTGAATAACAGCCAGACGAATGAAGAGAAAAAAAAAATAAAAATTAAACCAAAAGAAACGAAGAATAAATTAAAATGCACTCTTGGGAAGAAGCGGAGGTTCCAGAGAAATAAAGAAGACGAAAAAAGCACACATAATTAAGATAATATGAGGAGATAATGAGTTGATCCCATCGATAAGCGGGTATTCTAAACCAATTTCGGAGGGTAATAACAATACCAATTTAAATCAAAGACTCGATGAGAATGCGACCTATTTTTAAATTTGAATCCGGTCAAGTTTGTTTTTTTTTCTCTCTCGACGTTTCTCGATTCCAAATTGAATACGTTACGTGTGTCCATAAAAAAGAAATAAATAAGAGGAGTCTGCAAGTTGCAATTGCCCACGTAACGTCGAGCAAATTTATCAACAACGAGCATTTAAAGGCGGCGCCGCGCGTGTCCAACTCTTAATGACTCGAAATGCTTCATTAGTAATCATATATACGTCGGTGATTTATGGTCCATTCTATTCAAATACGCGAATTGAATATGCAGCATTCTAATAATTTAGTAGACGCACGCGCTTTATGCAAATACTATGATAATTATAGACTGTGACATTAATGGAAAAGTGAATCAAATCGCTAAGCAGATTCAGATGACGTTTACATGCTTCCTGTCAATTCGCTGTCACAGATGTTGTAGAGATGTCATCAATTAAACAGTGTCGTTACATTTGTTTATTTTTTTTTTGATGATGCAAAGAGATGTTGCTTCTCTTCTTTTACAAAAAATTGCCATATACAAAACTAATTAACGCCTTAAATGGTTATGTCGTATATTTGATCTATTGTATTGACATTAATTGAAAAGTGAATCAAAGATTCAATGACGTTTACATGCTTCCTGTCAATAAGCTGTCAAAGATGTTGTAGAGATGTCATCAATTAAACAGTTACATTACATTTGTTTTTTTATTTGACGATGGAAAGAGATGTTGTTTTTTTTTCTTTTACAAAAAATTGCCATATACAACACTAATTAACGTCTTAAGTAGTTATACGTATATATTCGTCATGATCTATTGTATTCACATTAATTGGTAAGTGAATCAAATTGTTAAGCAGATTCAATGACGTTTACATGCTTCCTGTCAATTCGCTGTCACAGATGTTGTAGATATGTCATCAATTAAACCGAGTCGTTAAATTCGTTTATTTTTTGTTTGATGGTGCAAAGAGATGTTGTTTTTGTTTCTTTTACAAAAAAATTCAATATACAAAACTAATTAACGCCTTAATTGGTTATGTCGTATATATTCAGCATGATCTATTGTACTGACATTAATTGAATAATGAATCAAAGATTCAATGACGTTTACATGCTTCCTGTCAATTCGCTGTCACAGATGTTGTAGAGATGTCATCAATTAAATAGTTACATTACATTTGTTTTTTTTGACTATGGAAAGAGATGTTGTTTTTTTTTTTTTTTTTTACAAAAAATTGCCATATACAACACTAATTAACGTCTTAAGTGGATATGTCGTATATATTCGTCATGATCTATTGTATTGACATTAATTGAAAAGTGAATAAAAGATTCAATGACGTTTACATGCTTCTTGTTAATTCGCTGTCAAAGATGCTGTAGAGATGTCATCAATTAAACAGTTACATTACATTTGTTTTTTTTTGACGATGGAAAGAGATGTTGTTTTTGTTTCTTTTACAAAAAATTGCAATATACAAAACTAAATAACGCCTTAATTAGTTATGTCTTATATATTCGTCATGATCTATTGAATTGAAATTAATTGAAAAATGCATCAAATCGCTAAGCAGATTTAATGACGTTTACATGCTTAATGTCAATTTGCTGTCAAAGATGTTGTAGAACTGTCATTAATTAAACAGATTCGTTAAATTTGTTTTTTTTTTGATGATGCAAAGACGTTTATTTTTTACAAAAAAAAATATGCCATATGCAATACTAATTAACGTCTTAAGTGGTTATGTCGTATATATTCGTCATAATCTATTGTATCGACATTAATTGAAAAGTGAATCAAATCGTTAAGCAGATTCAATGACGTTTATATGCTTCCTGTTAATTCGCTGTCACAGATGTTGTACAGTTGTGTTAACAAACAGTTTCGTTAAATTTGTTTTTCTTTGATGATGCAAGGAGATGTTATTATTTTTCTCTCATACAAAAAAATGTTATATACAATTCCAATTAACGGCTTAAGTGGTTTTTGTCATATATATTCGCCATGGGCTCTTGTATTGAGTATCTCTTATGACAAATATATTCGCATCATGAATAAAAAGATAAGAAAATCTTTATAAAATTGTTCAACATTAAAAGCTTATTACAAGAAAATTGGGAAATACCAGAAATATTTTAGTATGCTTGTTGGAAAACCCATAGTTTTTTTTTAATTCGCGTATCTAATGATTTAATTAGTATTCTTACAATTCGCTGTTTATTTTACAAAAACATGAAATAAAAAGGTGAAGACTTTAAAACGAACACAAAAAAAGCATCAATAATAATCACATAAGAATTATATTATAAAGAAATGCGCAATAACAATGAATTAAACAAAAAATAATTTGTTACAATAATTTTTTCAATATTTTTTTATATAAAATTTGAATTTCATTGGAAATTATACTCTAGTATCATTGGAATGATCGTAATTTTGTTATTATTATTTGATAATGTAATGAATGATTGCTTATTCACTAATTAAGTAAAGAAACTTATTTTCAAAAAATTGAAGAATAACATAAAACCACTCAGTGAGATCACTGGAAAGATCAAATTTTTATCTTCAATTTGCATCTTAACTCATATAATTATTATGCGTTGTTAATGAGTAATTAAATAAAATGTGATGACATTAAGACTAATAAAAAAATCGTCAATTAACATTACGTAAATTCTGTAACATCAAAAGATGCACAAACTTATTTTGATGTAATCATAAAATATAAATTAATTAAAATAAAATTGAAATTTTTATAAGTAATAACCAAGAAATATATTTACGTTTTATTTAAAAAATCTAAATAGTGAACAAATATATATTTACAACAATTTTATTTCATGAATAAAAAAAAATACAATACTTATCTGTTTAAACGTATGAAAAGAAATGAACAAACGAAATAAATTTGAAAATTGAATTGAATTGAAATTCATCAGATTATTATAAAATACTCGAATTAATTTTGAAAAATTTATTAAATATTATATTAATATCTTAGGAAATTTACTTCAATTTAAAGCCATTTTATTGCCTCAAATAGCCTTAAAATGTATATAAATTATTAGTAAAAATCTAAAAAAATTGAAATGATATCTCATTTATAAAATGTTTGCTATTATCGTTTCATTCATGTAAATATTGATATGAATTAATAAAAAATAAGAATTATTCATCATAAAATTTGTGATATTTTTGCAATCAAACTTACAAAAAAAAATAACAATTTTGTTAATTGTTTTTTAAATGATTTATAATATAAATGCTTTATTTAAAGCATAGAAAACATATAACAAATATAGTAAATAAATCTATATAAAAACAATTTAATTAGTTTTATTTTCAATCACTACAATATTTTTTTAACTTTTCATAGCATTCCCAAAACGCGATGCAAATCTCATAATGAAACAGATTCTTCCTTTCCCGGTTAATCGATTCGATCATCGATCATTTCCTACAATTACGTTTATTTTTTTTCACCTGCTCGTTCAAGATCGTAACAAACTTCAAGTGCACTTCGCAAGTCTGTCTCTGGCGGATCGCTTGTATATTCGTTATAATAATTATCTGTCGCGTGGAAACCGGCTATTTTTATTTCTTGGAACGCGTGCTTAGCTCGTGGCCTTTCGCAAAGTGCAATATTTCAAGTACACGAGTTAATTTACTGCTGCGGCCAAAACTTCCTCCGGTCTTCTTCGCTCTTTCACAAAGTTTTTTTTTAAATTTAAATTTTATTCTTTTTTCTTGTTGTTTTTCTCAAATTTGATCATTAATAAAATAAATTTGATACTAGAATTTTTTGTAGGGAAGGAAATGAGAAATTGATGAATGAAAGACTAAAATCATTGGTCTTATGCGTTTAATATATAGATCGCCATTACAGGTCACTAACTTCGCTGAGGTAAACACCTCCTATTTAGATTTTGCGGATTTTCCGGATACGGCCATTTCCCCCTTAAACAATTCGTTAATATTCCGTCATCTGCTAACAACAAATCTAAGATTAGGATTCTGAAAAAAATAAAATTTAATCTGTTAATTGTAAATTTATAAAAAAAATAAATTATTAATATGTATGAATAACAATTAATTTTTTATACTTACAAATAACAAACAATAATTACGTAGGCAAGTGTAAGTATCGCACTAACACCAAGTATCTGGACGCCAATTATCAAGGCCGCCGGGTAAAGGATTTCGATCATGTTGCTTCTTTTGGAGCTACTTTTTACGGGGAAGATGTTTGTCCGTAGATGTTGAAAGTTGGAGCGCAAAAGGACCGATTCTTCGTGAAGATCCAACAAGTCTACATAAAAAAATTGTTAAATTTTTACCTGTTTTTTTTTTCATTTATATTTCGCTTTGATGCGTTTGATCTGTAAAGAAGAAATGGATTGGCAAATACGTTTTTTTTTTAATTTGCAGTTTTTCATCATTTATATTTTTAATTACAAAACTTTAATGTGTTTAAATTTCATCTTGCAATGCATACTTATTGTAAGAATGAATAGTCTACTTGAAATCGAAAATTTTAGGTTTCAATTCATGTATATTTCCAAATTTATACCAACTATAAGTGGTCAAAATTCAAAACTTTTTATTTAATTATCCAAAAAATGTATGGTCTTTACGTTTCATCGAATTACTCGACAACAACAAATGCCAATTAGATGATTAAATACTCAATTTAAAGTGAAATATACAGGTTTCAATTTGTGTTTATTGTAAAATTTGTAACTGTCACGAGTTTTGAAAAATATGTCAAAATTGAAATTTTTTTTTACAAAAATGCAGATATCAAATTAATTTTTTTTTTCAATTCTACAAAAAGGAAATTCTTCATGTATTATACCTATTGTAAGAATGAATACTCAATTTAAAGTCTAATATATAGACTTTAATTTGTGATTATTGCCAAATTTGTAATTGTCATTGGTTTTGCACAATAATTTGTTAAAATTGAAAAACATTTTGTTAATTCTTCGAAATTCTTCTTGTTGAATCTTGGAACAGATTCAACAAGTCAAAATCAAGTATATAGGCTTCACTATGTATTTTTTCAAATTTTTATCAGTTACTCTAAGAAGTGATCAAAAATGAAAAACTTTTTTCATAATTCTCTAAATAATAATAAGCCAACAAAATTTAATTTTTTTTTTTTTACAAAAATGCAGATGTCAAATTATTTTTTTTTTCAATTCTACAAAAAAGGAAAGTCATCATGTATTATACCGGTTATAATAATGAATACTCAATTTAAAGTCTAATATATAAATGCTTCAATTTTTTTAAATCTTGGAACAGATTGAATAAGTCCATTTGCTTTCTAAAACAAAGATATATTTACCTGTTTTTTTATCTTTTCAATTTCCTTTCTATTCATTAGAACTGTAAAGAAGGAATGAATGTGCAAATACTTTTTTTAAATTTTCAATTCGCAAAAGGATGAAATAAAAGACTGTTTTTAGTTTTTGGGTAGGATTTTTACATTACTGTAAAGATTTATTGAAAGATCAACATTTTGATTGACATCAAGAAGTTAATACTTTCAACGTTCCAAAATCCTACGGCAAGTATCGTCCTGACTGCACATCCCGGTATCTCCCGTAGAAAATAACTACCATCCTGGAATAAAATACAGAAAGAAAAAAATGTTAAGAGTTGATTGATTAATTTCGAAAAGTTACATGATTGATATACTCACCAATAACAAATATAGGAGGTTATGAAACGAAGTAATAGCATACGGAAAACCATTGGGTTCATTTTCCCGAGTTTGTTTATAACTACGGGAGATAGTGGTTTGTTATTTTAAAATAAACTTGTTGCTTGAAGACAATACAACACAAAATGAAGGTGAATTTTCGAAACGCACGTTGAACGAATTTAGAAATGCGATAAAAAATTTAGTAATATTTTTTTTTTTGCTTCAGTTTTTCAGACGATTCATAAATATTTCGTTCAACATTTTGCATACACAAATAATTTGTTTTCATTTGCTTTGAGAATGAATAAATTGTTACATTCATATTTTAAATTATAAACATTTAATATGTTTAAATTGTTTCACAATTTAACATATAATAATAGATTATATAATATAAGCTGTCAAATTCGAAGAACATTTATTTCAATCTCCAAAAGTACAATGTTTTCATGTTTTACTTGACCACAACGAATGTCAATTATAAGATTGAATACTCAATTTAAAGTCTAATACATAGACTTTAATTTGTGTTTATTTTCACCTTTGTAACTATTAAGGATTTCGAATAATAAGCTGTCAAAATCGAAGAACATTTTTTTAATTCTCCAAAAGTGAAATGTTTTTGATGTTTTACTTGATAACAAAGAATGTTAATTTTAAAATTGAAAACTCATTTTAAAGTCTAATATATAGACTTTAATTTGTGTTTATTTTCAACTTTGTAACTATTAATAATTTGGAATAATAAGCTGTCAAATTAGAAGGACAATTTATTCAATTCTTTCAAAAGTGTAATGTTTTCTTGACAACAACGAATGTCAATTATAAGATTGAATACTCAGTTTAAAGTGTAATATATATACTTTAATTTGTGTTTATATCCAACTTTGTAACTATTACCCATTTTGAATAATAAGCTGTCAAATTCGAAGAACATTTTTTTTCAATTCTCCAAAAGTGCAATGGTTTCATGTTTTACTTGACAACAACGAATGTCCATTATTAGAATGAATACTCAATTTAAAGTCTAATATATAGACTTTAATTTGTGTATACAACTTTGTAAGTATTAACGATTTGGAATAATAAGCTGTCAAATTCGAAAAACATTTTTTTCAATTCTTTCGAAAGTGCAATGTTTTCATGTTTTACTTGACAGCAATGAATGTCAATTATAAGATCGAATACTCATTTTAAAGTCGAATATATAGACTTTTATTTGTGTTTATTCCTAACTTTGAAACTATTAACAATTTTGAATAATAAGCTGTCAAATTCGAAGAACATTTTTTTCAATTCTCCAAAAGTGCAATGTTTTCATGTTTTCGTTGACAATAACGAATGTCAATTATATAATTGAATACTGATTTTAAAGTCTAATATATAAACTTTAATTTGTGTTTATTTTCACCTTTTTAACTATTAACGATTTGGAATAATTAGCTGTCAAATTCGAAGAACATTTTTTTCAATTCACGAAAAATGTAATGTTTTCATGTTTTATTTTTTTACTCAAAAACAACGAATGTCAATTATAAGAATGAATACTCAATTCAAAGTTTAATATATAGACATTAATTTGTGTTTATTCCTAACTTTGTAACTATTAGCGATTTTGAATAATAATCTGTCAAATTCGAAGAACATTTTTTTCAATTCTTTCAAAAGTGCAATGTTTTCTTGTTTTACTTGACAACAACGAATGTCAATTAAAAGATTGAATATTCAGTTTAAAGTCTAATATATAGACTTTTATTTGTGTTTATTCCTAACTTTGTAACTATTAGCGATTTTGAATAATAAGCTGTCAAATTCGAAGAACATTTTTTTCAATTCTCCAAAAATGCAATGTCTTCATGTTTTATCCTTTTACTCGACAACAACGAATGTCCATTATAAGAATGAATACTCAATTTAAAGTCTAATATATAGACTATAATTTGTGTTTATTTCCAACTTTGTAACTATTAACTATTTCAAATAATAAACTGTCAAATTGGAAGAACATTTTTTTCAATTCTTCAAAAATGCAATGTTTTCATCTTTTATCCTTTTACTCTACAACAACGAATGTCCATTATAAGAATGAATACTCAATTTAAAGTCTAATATATAGACTTTAATTTGTGATTATTTGCTAAATGTGTAGTTGCCATAAGTTTTGCATAATAATTTGTCAAAATTGGATTTTTTTTTAAATGCAATGTCGTTTTATAATTTGTGTTTATGAATTCGTTCATATTGCTTCTTTTAAAGTTACTTCATACAGGGAAGGTGTTGATCCGTAGATATCGATACGTTTCATTTGTAAGGAAGAAAAGGATGAAATAAAAGACATTTTTTAGCTTTTGGGTTGGGTTTTTACATTGCTGTAAAGATTTATTGAAAGATCAACATTTTGATTGACATCAAGAAGCTAATTATTTCAACATTTTTAAAATCCTACGGCATGTAGAGCCTTTCCTGCTCTTCTCGGTAATCCCATAGTCTTTTGAACAATTTGTATAGTACATAGTACATGCTAGAACAACAACAAAAATGATGAAAAGAGTTGAATGATCAATTACGAAAAATTGATATACTCACTGATAACAAAAATAAGAGGATACTATACAATATAAAACAATAAATAAAATCAAGCCACGACCGTTGCACATTTTTCCGGATCTGTTCTTATCTACGATATGAGGGGGGAGGTAGACCGGAAGGAATATTAATCAAATAAGTACGTATCACTGGAAGACTTCACAACATAAGATTAACGTGAATTTTTGAAACGCCCGAATTTCGAAAGCCGATGAAAAAGTTTATTTCTTTTGCTTCAGTTTTTTTCAGACGATTTACAAATATTTCGCTGAATATTTGTAAACACAAATAAATTGCCTTCATTTGCTTTAAGAAAAAATAATTTGTTCTACTTAATAATTTAATAATAAACGAGCAACAAGTTTTTCATCATTTATATTTTTAATTACAAAACTTTAATAAGTTTAAATTATCTCACATTTCATCTTGAAATGCATACTAATTGTAAGAATGAATACTCTACTTGAAATCATAGTTTATACGTTTCAATTTATATATATTTCCAAATTTATATCAACAATAAATGGTAAAAATTCAAAACTTTTTATTTAATTATTCAAAAATGCATGGTCTGTACGTTTTATCGAATTACTCGACAACAACAAATGCTAAGTAGAAGAATAAATACGTAATTTAAAGTCAAATAAACAGGCTTTAATTTTCGTTTATTGCTAAAGTTGTAGCTATCATGGGTTTTGAATAAAAAGTTGACGAATTTGAAAAACACTTTATTTGCATATACTTCACGTTTTATAGTATAACACGGCAGTAACTTATACCAATTATAAGAATAAATATTCAATTTAGAGTCTAATATATAGGCTTTCGTTTGTGATTATGAATCCGTTCACATTGTTTCTTATTAAGTTACTTCTTACAGAGAAGACGTTCGTTCGTAGATTTTCAAAGTTGTGGAGTAAAAGAACAAATCTTTGTGGTGATTCAACAATTGGATTTTCTATCTAAAAAAAAATTGTTAAATTGTTACCTGTTTTCTTTTTTTTTCTATTTCGCCTCGATTTGTATGATCAGTAAAGAATAACGAAGATTTTGAAAGTTGTGGAGTAAAAGGAAGGAATCTTAGTGGAGATTCAACAATTGGATTTTCTATCTAAAAAAAATTGTTAAATTGTTACCTGTTTTCTTTTTTTTTTCTATTTCGCCTGGATATGTATGATCTGTAAAGAAGAAATTGACTTTTTTTGAATTTGCAATTCGCAAAAGGATGAAATAAAAGAGAATTTTTAATTGTTGGGTTCGTTACATTGCTGTAAGTTTTATTGAAAGATCAACATTTTGATTGACATCAAGAAGCTAATACTTTCAACATGTTAAAATCCTACGGCATGTAGTATCTTTCTAGTTCATCCCGGTATTTCCCGTATAGAACGATATACATACTGGAATAAAACAAAAAACATGTAAAGAGTTACATGATCAATTTCGACAAAAAATAATGTATGATTGATATACTTACTAATAGAAAAAAAAGGACACTATAAAACAAAATAAAAGTATTAGGAAAATGATGCCTCGGCCGTGACACATCTTCCCGTGTTTGTTCTACTCTACGGGGAGAGGGGTGACTAGACAAATAGGAACGTTTAACCGTTTGTAGGTACGATACGATTGTAACGTGAATTTTCAAAACGCACGGTGAACGAATTTCGAAATGCGATGAAAAAGTTAACAATGTTTATTTCTTTTGCTTCAGTTGTTTTTTTCAGACGATTCGCAAATATTTCGTTGAACATTTTGCATGCACAAATAAATTGCCTTTATTTGCTTTGAGAAATAATAGTTTTGTTATAATTATTAATATACGAGCAATTTTCATCATTCACATTTTTAATTACAAATATTTAATAAGTATAAATTATTTCACATTTTATAGTATAATTACAACAACAATGCATACTAAATATAAAAATGAATACTCTACTTAAAATTGAATATATAAGCTTCATTTTATCTATATTTCCAAATTTGTATTAATTACTCTAATAAGTGGTCAATTATTGAATTTTCCAAAAATGCAATATCTTCACGTTTTATTGTATTACTCGACAACAACGAATGTCAATTAGAAGATTAAATACTTAATTTAAAGTCAAATATACAGGCTTCAATTTGCGTTTATTTCCAACTTTGTAGATGTAAACAGTTTTGAATAATACGCTGTCAAAATTGAAAAACATTTATTTTTTATTTTACAAAAATTCAGAGTTTTTACGTTTATTCGACGACAACGAATGACAGTTATAAGAATGAATAGTCAATTTAAGGTCAAATATAAAGCCTTTAATTTTCATTTATTTCCAACTTTGTAACATTTAGCGATTTTGTATAATAAGCTGTCAAATTTGAAAAACAAATTTCTCATTACTACAAAAAATGCAATGTCTTCATGTTTTATCATTTTACTGGACAATAACTAATTCCAATTAGAAGAATGAATACTCAATTTAAAGTATAATATATAGACTTTAATTTTTAATTATTGCCAAATTTGTAGATATCATAAATTTTGTATAATAATTTCTCAAAATTGAATAATTTTTCAAAAATGCAATATCTTTACGTTTTATTGTATTACTCGACACCAACGAATGTCAATTAGAATAATAAGTTCTTAATTTAAAGTCAAATATACAGGCTTCAATTTTCGTTTACTTCCAACTTTCTAACTATTTTCGATTTTGAATAATAATCTGTGAAAATTGAAAAAAAAATATTTTCTATTTTACAAAAATTCAGAGTTTTTACGTTTATTCGACGACAACGAATGACAGTTATAATAATGAATGCTCAATTTAAGGTTAAATATAGAGGCTTTCATTTTCGTTTATTTCCAACTTTATAACATTTAGCGATTTTTAATAATAAGCTGTCAAATTTGAAAAACAAATTTCTCATTACTACAAAAAAATGCAATGTCTTCATGTTTTATCGTTTTACACAACAACAACGATTATCTATTACAAGAATGAATACTCAATTTAAAGCGTAATATATAGACTTTAATTTTTAATTATTGCCAAATTTGTGGATGTCATAGGTTTTGTATAATAATTTCTCAAAATTGAATAACTTTTTTTTAATTTAAAAAAAAATGCAATTTCTTCACGTTTTATTGTATTACTCGACACCAACGAATGTCAATTAGAAGAATAAGTACTTAATTTAAAGTTAAATATACAGGCTTCAATTTTCGTTTACTTCCTACTTTGTAACTATTTTTGATTTTGAATAATAAGCTGTCAAAATTGAAAAACATTTCTTTTCTATTTTACAAAAATGCAGAGTTTTTACGTTTTATCGTATTACTCGACACCAACGAATGTCAATTAGAAGATTAAATACTTAATTTAAATCAAATATACAGGCTTCAATTTGCGTTTATTTCCAACTTTATAGCTGTCACAGGTTTTGAATAATAAGCTGTCCAATTTGAAAAACATTTATTTTCTATTTTAAAAAAACTGCAGAGTTTTTACGTTTTATCGTATTATTCGACAACAACAAATGCCAGTTATAGGAATTAATACTTAATTTAAGGTCAAATATAGAGGCTTTCATTTTTATTAATAAGTTGTTAAATTTGAAAAACAAATTTCTCAATACTACAAAAAAAAATGCAATGTCTTCATGTTTTATCATTTTACTCGACAACAACGAATGTCAATTATAAGAATGAATTCTCAATTTAAAGTCTAATATTTATGCTAACTTTTTGTTTATTTCCAACTTTGTAACTATTAGCGATTTTGAATAATACGCTATCAAATTTGAAGAACATTTTTTTCAATTCTCCAAAATTGCAATGTTTTTATGTTTTATCGTTTTACTTGATTACAACAAATACCAATTATAAGGATAAATACTCAATTTAAAGTCTAATGTGTAGACTTTAATATGTGATAATTGCTAAATTTGTAGTTGTCATAGTTTTTGCATAATAATAGTTCAAATTTCAATGTCTTCATGTTTTACAATTTGTTTATGAATCAGTTCATATTTCTTCTTTTGAAGTTTCGAAATTGTAGAGCAAAATGAACGAATCTTGGTAGAAATTCAATAAGTCGATACGTTTTACCTATTTTTTCTTTTGTAATTCACATCAATGTGTTTTATCTGTAAAAAAAAGAAATGGACTCGCAAAGCATGAAATAAAAGATATTTTTTAGCATTAGGGTTGTGCTTTTACATTGCTGTAAAATTTATTGAAAGATCAACATTTTGATAGACATCAAGAAGTGATTTCAATAATTATAAAATCCTAGTGCCTGTTGATCCTCCTCTGTTCTTCCCTGAATCTCCGTACGTTTCTGACTATCTCGTATACCATATCGTGCATGCTAGAGTAACAAATAAATGATGTAAAGAGTTGAATGATCAATTTCGAAAAATTGTATAATTGATATACTCACGGATAACAAATAATTGCGGTTAAAATACAATCTAAAATAATAAGCCAAAACATCAAACGAGCGTTGATAACTATCGGTTCCATTCTTATGTACGGGGGAGAGGAACAGCCGTAGGTATGAATTATAAACAAATAGGTACGTGTCACTAGAAGACTGCACAATATTAAAATAACGTTAATTTTCGAGATACACGGAGAACGAAATTCGAAACGCGATGAAAAAAACTTTATTTCTTTTGCTTCAGTTTTTCAGACGATTCACAAATATTTCATTGAACATTTTGCTTACAAAGATAAATCGCCTTCATTTGCTTTGAGAAAGAATAAATTGTTATACTTAATAATAAACGAGTAACTAGTTTTCCATCATTCATATTTTAAATTACAAACATTTAATATGTCATGTCTTCATGTTTTATTGTATTACTCGACAACAACGAATGCCAATTATATGAATAAATACTCAATTCAACATCCAATATACAGACTTTAATTTGTGTTTATTTTCAACTTTGTAACTATTATCGATTTTGAATAATAAGCTGTCAAATTTGAAAATCTGTCAACTTTGAAAAGCTGTCAAATTTGTGTTTAATGTCAAATTTGTAGCTGTCATGTCATGTTTTATTGTATTACTCGACAACAACGAATGCCAATTATATGAAGGAATACTCAATTCAACAATCAATATACAGGCTTTAATTTGTGTTTATTTTCAACTTTGTAACTATTATCGATTTTGAATAATAAGCTGTCAAATTTGAAAAGCTGTCAAATTTGTGTTTATTGTCAAATTTGTAGCTTCATGTTTTATTGTATTACTC
>NW_017098378.1:0-21999 GCF_001412225.1 Nicrophorus vespilloides | reverse complement strand
ATGTTTTATTTTTCTAAAGAGTCGACCGATTTCGATGAAATTTTTTGAACTGAGTTCGATTCGAAAATTCTAACAGTGTTAAAATATCTTAAATCACCTCTTTCTGAATTAATCGACTTTTTTTTCATAATAATAAATATATATTGGATTTCAAATGGTTTTATAATTCACGAAATATATAATTTTATATATTTTTTAAATTGTTTCTTATTTTGTTGCATTAAAATTTGAAAATTAAAGTTTAGAGCAAAATCAAATTGCCACGTCTACTACCATTTCAGTCTTGTCCCTCGTCCCAACACGCCTATGAATACCGTTTTGCTTCCGATTTCCTCGTTTGTTATAAATAATAAATTTAAAAACGAGTACATTTTTCTATTGATGGATCCCGCTGAGCAGCCCTAATCTAGCAAATGTTCATATCTATAGTCATTATCGAAGTGGTTTGTATGCACTTTCGAATGTATATATAGCAATAGTCATTATAAATTAATTAATAATAGTCGTTACACATAGATTAGTTGTGGAATCTTTCAAAAGTGGAAAAGTACTAAGTAGTTATGTAAATACAAAAGATATAAAAATACAAATATCAATAATAAATGGTATAATAAATTGTATGTAAAAATTACCAAAATTACTATTTACTTCTTATATCTATTGTCTACTTGTTTTATAACTGCATTTAAAACTTCATTACTTTTTCCTGAAATAAGTTGCTGTAATTTTCCTTGTGACAGAAATTGTTATTGCTTCATCTCTTTCTCTTTTCACGATTATTTTATGAAAGACCAAGAGGATTTGCCGTAAAAAGACGGTAGAGTAGAAAAATCCAGTTTTAAAATAAATAATCTAATGGTCATTATCTAATATTTTTATGGAACCTTGGACTATTTCATTTGTGATTATAGTGATAATATAATCGTTATGCGTCTTTGTCTCGTCCACCAAAGAAATACACTCGTTAAGGGAGTGCACAATCTTCATATATAGTAATTCAATAATCAAAGTTAATTTTCAACGTCTTGCTTTTGCAAAGAAATTGTGGACATCATTGATTTTTACGATTGACTTTCATGACCGCCCTAAAAATCAAAAGAATAAATAAGAAATCTACAAACATAAAAGAACCATCATAATTGATACTATATTCTCGACGATTCTAAGTAATTCCATGGATCATATAATTTTAATCGAACAAACTACTTCCGATGAGAAGTACCGTCATTGCCTTTATCCATAGGAGAGGGAGAGGAAAGTTATGATCCAACATTTTTTCGTATCCTAGCTTTTGACCGAATAACTTCACTGCGCCCAACGCTACAACACACACCAGTTTATATATTTTTATTTGTTAACTTTAGAATAATTTTCTCGAATTTGAGAAAACTCGCTTTTTTTTTAGAATTTTATGAACAAATTCTTTGAATGCATTCAAAAATCCAAGAAAATAGGAATTTTAGTATTCTACCCTAACAACCTACATTCTTGAACATTATCATCAGTAATTAACAACAAAAAAATGTTGCAATTAATTTAAATAATGTTTTATTTTAATTCTATTTTTACTGATAAAAATAAATAAATTTATTGAAAATATATAGCTTTATTTAAATATCCAGTTCATTGGATATCTATATTATATTAATATATATATATATTTTTTAAAATGAGTAAATAACTCCAATCAATAAACAATATAAAATTCTATAATTTACATGCTGAGTTGCAAATTCAATAAAGTAGCAATTTTATTTTAATTCTCTCTAGCATCGTTAATAGTTGATGGTAATTTTACTTCCAACCCATCTAGCTTTTCACTTAAAATTATTTGGCAACCCAAGCGTGATGTTTCAGAAACTTCGTATGCCAAATCCAGCATATCATTCTCCTCCTCGCATGGGCCTTCAGGTAATGATTTGTACACGTCAGGATCTAATATCAAATGACAAGTGGAACATGTGAGTGTACCCTCACATGCACCAAATCCATCAATATCAAGGTTGTTGTTCACTACAACATCTAATAAAGAGTCACCAATTTTTCCTTTTGTTTCTATTTTATCACCATTGGCTCGGATGAAGGTGACCTTAACTCTAAAAGCAAAACAATGTTGACAAATGATAACAGTATATGAAACCAATACTTACAGTTTTTGATTAAATAATGAACCTGTTGTATGTACATTTCTAAATTTTGAATTTCTCACTATTTTCGTACTAACGCTTAAACTATACTTTAATAAATTACTGACTAAAGCCATTGTTGTGCTTACGTTTAAAATCAACTTGAACGAATGAACTCAAACTCAAACTAAACTAAGAAGTCCCCCTGCTAAGAAGTGAAATCTCTATTGCAACTGATTGCAACAACCAGTAAAAATCCTTGACAGTCCATTGATGGGAAACCCGACATGGCTGACGTAAACCAACGTAAACAGAAGTAGTCCGTAGTTCAATTTAAAATTTAAAAAAAAAAACATTTTGCTTTATCTACAAGTAAAATTATTAAATAATGGTAATAATTAATAGAATTTAATATAATTTACGTTCCAGAGAATGATATATTTTTATAATATATTTTTTCTTGCATTGGTATCTTGTTTTTTTTATTGTTGTTGAAACTGGCAAAAGTAGCAAGGTCCGTTGCCATCAAAGCTTGAAACCAAACAAAGTTACATAACTTCAAAATGTTTTATTCACACCATTTTTTACCTATTATAAAAGATGTAACTATTGAACTCCCTTTTTATATTCTTAAAAGTTATATCTTATATAATTATTATTATAATTGTTATACTTGTTAATATTATTAAATTATCATTTAATTCGAACTTTGTTATCTGGCAAAGATGTTTTATATAAGAAATTTTGATCTTTAAAATAATGAAAAATATGTTGATTTATTTGCTATGTTTTTAATTAGAATCTCATCTGGATTTTTGTAAGACTTTATAGCTCCAGTCAGTCTGCGCCTCTTTAAGAACTGCCGCTGAACTAAGAGTCGATAACTGCGCCACCACGTTTTGAATCAAACAACATATTTTTCATATGCCTTCGTGCACACGGCATGCTGCTGTGATACTGGTTGCTAGTGTTTAAAACACGTGTTTTGTGATTTTGTGTTTGTGTATCATTGTGTATTATTTATTCTAACATGGGTCCTCTGAATAAAAAGCAGCCAAAAGATGTGCTCAAAGCACAGCAAAAGCTTAAGAAAAAAGCGTTTAAGGATAAGAAGCAAATGGCTTTATTGGCAAAGATAGAAAAAGATAAACTTATTGCTGAGGGAAAATTGGATAATTTTTTGAAAAAGGATCTATCAACCTTAAGTATTGCAGTACCTGGATCTATCCTAAAAAATGCACAGTCAGTGGAACTGAGAACTTACTTAGCTGGTCAGATTGCCAGGGCTATATGCATGTTCCAAGTGGATGAGATCATAATATTTGATGACGAAAGTGAAAATAAGACTCCTTCTTGGAAGCAACAGCAAGACGATGAGGAAGAGTATAATTCAAAGAATGCTTGTCTCCAGTTTGGACGCATATTGCAATATCTAGAGTGCCCACAATATCTAAGAAAAAGTTTTTTCCCAATGCACAAGGATCTCAGAAATGCAGGACTACTTAATCCATTGGATGCCCCACATCATTTGAGGACAGCAAATATTTTTGAATTCAGGTACAGATTTATTCATATTTTTATTTTCAATTATTTATTTTAGTTTTTTCTCTGTGTAGGGAAGGTGTTGTGATTGAATCACCTCAGAAAGAAAAGAGTTTTGTCAATGTCGGATTCCAAAATGATATTGAAATTGATAAAGTGCTTGAACCTGGGGTGCGATGCACAGTTCGGGTGAATGAAAACAAGAAGTCAGGGACCGTCGTTTCACCGCTGACGCCTAGACGTGAGACCGGTGTATATTGGGGATACTCTGTTCGAATAGCAACGTCCCTTTGGGATATATTCTCTGGATGTCCATTCAAAAATGGGTAAGATATTATTAGTTTTTCGCAAACGCGGAGCTAATTTCAAATTAATTTTCTAGATATGACTTAAGTATTGGAACATCGGATAAAGGAGAATCTGTGGATACCTTTGAAAAGGATTACAGTCATTGTTTGATTGTCTTCGGTGGTTTATTTGGTATTGAATCGGCTTTAGGAAGCGACGGTGCTAAAATGGAGAATGATCCAAAGAAACTATTCAATTATTACTTAAACACATTGCCGAACCAGGGCTCGAGAACAATTAGAACTGAAGAAGCCGTCTTAGTCACATTATCAGCGTTGAGGACCAAATTGAAGCCACAAAACCCCCCAATGGAGTTTGTTCTGCACGATCAAATTGCACTTAGCATAGATACATAATGTTATTTATATTCCTTTTTAGTTGAAAATGTTACTATATTTTGTCCTATAAGTATCGTTGATCTATAACGCCGTCTATCCAATAAATAATTGACGTCATATAAATTTCATATAGTGAAAACAATTTATTTGAGGTTCACGTTTATTTTCATTTATTCCTAATATTAAGTTAAGTTTTATCTTCTAGAAAAAGCAGTTTATGTTAATAAATTATCGATTTTTTAATATTAATTTTAATATTTTTTTCATTATTGACAATTACTTTAAATGCAAAAGAAAATGTAACTTATACAATAGTGATTCTCGACTAAACTAACAATTATAGTGTAGTTATGTAATAAGATTGTATCTTTTAATTTTCATTTCACGCATAACGCTCAGTTGTCGAGTAGATCTTGTTCTGAAAATTAGGTTCGATAGTAAGGCATTATAAGAAAATGGGATTAAAATATCAGTATAATGCTCGATATTATTTCGAACTCTGCAATTCGTTGACGTGCATTTGCTAACTTCATAGTTTTGTATATTTACAAACTGATCTGAGGAGAGCAAAAAGTATTGAATTCTTCTTCTCAACAAAAGAAAGTGGCGCCCGGAACCTTCCCACGTCATGAAGGTGCGAAGACTTTTGAAGGATGAATGCTCATTTGAATTGAGAGTCCGCGGAGGAAAAGTTTTTTAGTATTTAACTCGTAACTAGTTAAGAAGTAAACTAGCGCCTATTTTATCACAGGAAACAGGTGATGTTGATGGATTTGGTCTATAGTTTTCATGACTCGTATGGTTCAATATTGGAAGAGTGGATTGAAACCAAGTTGGTTTTTTTTAAATTGCCGCGTGGTAAGGTTTCCTAAGGAATTTAAATCAAAGGCAAATGAATATAAGATAAAGAAAACAAGACTGGATAAAGCGATATGGATTAAATGTGAGCAGTTTGAAAATGATATAGGAAAACCTTATGTTCATCCAATAAAGAAAGATAAAAAAATATTCAATAACGAAGACTTGATGATGAAGATGAAAAAAAAAATAGTTATAAAAGAAGAAAATGATGAAGATACCTATGAAAAGAATTAAAATATATTAACTACCAGCAGCTTAGACCACAATTTATCTCAATTCAAAGATGAACCTATATTGGAAGAAAGTGTTGAATAGAATCATCCGAAAGGAAAATTGAATCTGATGGGGGACGAAATTCAAAAAGTTAAAGTTGATATAGAAGGCAACAGAGAAAGTTGTCTTTGGTAAAGAAAAGTTTTGCATTGTTACTATTATTGATAGTAGGATATTTATAGTGGATGATACTGAATCTATAAATTATTTTGAGGGTTCAGATGAGTTTGAAAGCATGTGTGTTAGATCCAGGTGAAATTATGAAGAGCAAGAAAATTTATTCTAAAGAGAAAAATGAAGTCGAAGAAAGAGAAAACTTATAAGGTCAAGAAAGAAAAGGTGAAGAAAGAGAAAGGCAAAAAAATATAATTCAAAGGAAATATATAATTGGTAAAACTTTCAATTTTTCTTTAAAAAAAAATATCGAAATTATTTCTTATCAAAATTTACCGATAATATTGACCAATAAAACTGTTTACTGTGAATAGAAGCACTAGTTGAGATCATTGAATCCATATTATGATCCAGCAGTCAAATAGCAGCGATACAAGCTAAATATAAGTCATGTAATTAATTTGAAATCTTTCATGTTATTTTAATTAACGATCCCAATATTCTACATAAAATGTGGTTTACATGGTAATTTAATGAATAATGTCTGTCATTAAATTGTCACAGTTCATATAATTGCTTTTTTCATATGTTAAAACATTCACTTTATGAAATATGTTTTCTTGCTTTATTTCATAATAAAACTTTATTTTTTGAACTTTCATTCAAGTTTTGCTCAATGAATATGGATACTACAGAAAGAACTTGTATTAGTCTTACCATATCAAATTTAAATCTCAAGTACTGGAATTCTCGTGTTGAGTATTGCCTTGGATTTCTGCGTAAGAAATTAGTTGTAGTAGTATTACGCATGAGTAAGTTATCATATGGGAGGATATCTCTTATTGAGTGCACGAGACGATAACTCAATCATGCTGCATATGTAATTTCTCGAACTGTTCCCCATTCTAAGACCTACAAAGCTAGAAGCAGGTAAACTTCGAAAAAGTTTTCCAACCTGCTTCAATTAATAGACTCCAAAGGTTTCTCGAAAACCGGTGTTTTCGCTTATGATTTCTCTTATGCTATGGACTATTAATGTTATTTATCAATTACAACGGATTCCATTGGAATTATTGCAGACGCAGGATCGGCGCTAGAGTTAATGGGGCAAAAAATACATTTGGATTAGAACGTATGCTTTATAAGGAATAGGTCAAAGCACATATTTTTGGAGTTCCTGGCTCGTAATAGTGATAGTTCTTCAAGTGCTTAGTAGGAGAGTAAATAGAATATTACATGCAAGGCCATACAAAATAAAAACGCTTTTTTTTACAATCGCAGGTTGAAATTGCTGATATTAGTAAACGCTTTTGATAAGGAACAAAAAAAAATATAATTGGAATAATGTCCTATTATTATTAACCGCGAAACGTTGTTGCGCAATCCACGTTGCATAAACGCATACTCTGAACAATTATTGCATAATGTAATAGCATTTATGTTTTGCTATCTCAATCGAATGCGAAATAGCATTGTTTCTTTTTTTTTTCCTGGAAAACACAGTTAAATTTAAAATTGGTTCACTTTGAATAAACTGTACCCAAATTGTGAAATATTAAAAAATCCAAATATTTCAATCAAAATGTCTCGGAAGAATCGCAGATGCACCATGTTACATCGCAAATATGAGACTGCACCAGGACTTTGGAAGAGATTGCCAGATGTCATCTGGAAGCACTTAAAGCCCTTGGATATTCAATTTAAAAAAAATATATACAACCAACATATTCCTAAAAATTTACAAATAAATATAATAATAAAAAAATGGTTTAATGAAATGAGATTAATTGAAAGAAATAAAATATTTTTGCTTTTTATTAAAACCGACTTATTATTTGTGTCGACTTCTCCTCGTCCAATTACAAGTAATGTAGAGAAAACAAAAGAAAATGACATTTCATTTAAATATGCAGGATTTAATAATATTTAATATCTATTTACTATTAATCCTTGAATTAACAATATATTATTATTATAGACTAGTGCACCCCATTTTTTTTGCTATAAAAGAATATGCCAACATTATCTCACATTTAATAATTATATAAAAAACAAACAAATATCTTTTACTATATCTATCCCTATCTATTGTAAGAGCACTTCATCACACGGACAGAATTAAAAGATTATATTCTCTTCATTGATGTATATAATGTATAAAATATATGTTATTTATTTTAATTACTCAAAAAATTCATGTAGGTGGTATTTTAATTTTTACTCCAAATACTATACATATATATATAACTTAAAAAATATATATATGTATATAAATGTGTGTCATTCTTAATAGTTAAAATTAATAAGATTTATTTCAAGAAGCGTACGTGTTTTTAGTCGCTATCGCGAGTGCAAGGTCGCATAATTCCGCAAATAACGAGGAAGAAAATTAGAAGACGAAATAAACAGTTATGATGTACGCTACTATTTTATCTTTCTGGTAGTGTAACAAAAAACCGCAGCCATCGTCTCCATAAGCAAATATTCGAGTAACATAAGGACAATATCACATAACGATTAAAACAAAAATTATATCACATCAACCATGTCACGAAATATAAATGAAGAGATTACTGTTAGTTTGAGTTTTTTTTTTTCTCCTTACTTTTTCGAGATCGATGAAAAAGAAGCTAATTATTGAAAAGGAGCTCAAGAGATTCCCCCCCTCATAGAATTGGAGATATTGCTTCTTACAACGTGTGGTAGTTGCGTTCGGTGCGAGCCTTGTAGAACTTGAATGCAACAAACCCGATGGCCGTCAGACCGCTGGCCAAAATAATACCCCCGATGAAGCTTGGACCATCGAATGTCCTACCTTTGGCGTGAGGATTCGATGTGGGTGCTGGAGGCGCAGGATTTGCTGTTATCGGGCTCGATGACGGGATTTGCTCGGTAACTGTTGTGGAAATCACCGTCGTTGAAGGATGTGTAGTTGGTGTGCTAATATTAGTAGTAGTAGTGGTGATGCTGGTGGTGGTTGTTGGAGTAGTAGTTGTAACATTTTTGCTGGGTTCTGTAACTACGTTTGGTCCTGAATCTAGTAATAACATGTTAAAAAACTTGAAATAGAATATTCATTATATGATTAATAAAGAAATTTACCTGTTTCATTATGATTTGGTTGCAATGTTGTCAACGTGCCAATAGAATCTTCATGATCGTTGACATTAACTGTAAAACAGATATAATACAAATATATAAATAAGTTAGTAACAAAATATTTATAAAGCCAATTGGAATAAAAAAGTAACTAAATCCTTACCGAAATTCTCGCAATTCGCCACTGTTAGCAGCAAGAAGCATAAGCATATTTGAAGCTTCATCGTCGATATGGTAATAGAACTTCGACCTAATCTGTAATATGCAGCAATTTGCAATACGTTCCAGAATATCGAATTGTTAAATGCCTATGTGTTACTAATAATGACAGATCTGACGGCTGTCAGTATACCCTGTTATAACTGTATCTTTGCGCAGGCTTCTAACTGAATGACAGGGGACCAATAGTCGCTAGGCGAACAGCCATGGAAGTACTACCAATGCAACGAATCGATAACCCAAATGCAACCAACGTTTAAAAAAATATATATCTACACACACGACCAAACAGAACTCACCAGAACAGAACTTGATATACAAGACTGAACAGCATAAAATCAGGACATACGAAATCTGATACGAAAGGACGTTGGTTCAATTCCGAAAAATCAACAAAATTTGTGGTGGCTGTTAAACCCGAAAGGGGTAGAAATAGGGCCGGAGAGATTTATATCAATAAATAAATTGATACGAATCTCTTTTCTTCTGTTTTATCACTGTTCGGTTTTTACGCTATTCTGTTTTAGTACTAATCTATTTTGTCGCTTATTACGGTCACCTTCAAAAAATAACAGCACATACGTTATGACGCAAATTGAACGTCTATTTATCCTACCTAATATATACGTATTACTATTGATTATTATTTGCTAGGTCTGTCGAATAAGTAGAAGAAATTGCAGAAAATTAAAAGATACATATATTTGCAGCCATAGTGTATACTACCAGTTATGCATTCTTTATATGCTTCTATCGACTACACGAGTTAGCTCATTGTTTATGTAATATTATCTGAGGGCAATACATTACAGTAGATAAAACAATATCCGATTTGGAAAATAGATTTAAACTACACTTTTAATTTTCTATATAATATGTATACAAAATCCCGACAACCATAATCGAGACTATATCGAAAATGTCTACAATAACATTTTTAAATTTTTCCGTAACTTTTAAATTGTTATTAATAATAAATAATAACAATTATTAATCTAATTCTATTTGAGATTATTTCATAATGTTAAGGTTTATTATGAATAATTCAACAAAATCAAATAAATTAATTTATTGTTATTAATAATAAACGAGTAGTACAAGGTGACTACGCTCCGAAATAATTTAAAAAAAATATTGTAAAACTTTTCGATATAGTCGGGATTATGGTTGTCGAGATTCTGATACAGTCGAGATTATGGTTGTCGAGATTTTGATATAGACGGTCTTTCGGTTGTCGGACTTGCGATATAGAATAATCCAATTAACAAAAACTTCTTGCACTCCACCTTCGGCTATATGGATATTAATTTCTCCAACAATACTCATTTATTCAGCCTACTTAAGTCATCTGCAATCAGTGTATCGCGAAATTAGTTTAAAGATGATTAATTCAATTATATTTTTTTAAAGAAGTCCATAACGCAACAAGTTTACAAACAAAAATTACAATATCATAATTTAAGGAAGCCAAGAAAATGTACCTAAGTGAGAAGTGTGATAAGAAAAAGATTAAAAAAAAACACTTCTACTATCCAAATTAACTAGTTTGTTGCCAATAAGTATATTACTATCATTAACAATGTTTGTTTCATCAATCTCTACTTCTACTCTCATTCAGTATGTCTGATCTAAAAGTTCTACTTTTACAATATTCTCCGTCGGTATTGGGAAATCGTAATTAAAGAAAAAATATCTATTATAATATGCAGGAGAATGAAGATAAATACCATTTCTTTTTCTTGTTGGAATATTCAATTCAAAGTTCAAACAAACTCTTCCATGTCCCTGACAACCCTGATTTTTTCACACATGACATACAAATTACATATTAATGTTCATGAAAAAGGTATGGTCTTGGTATTTATTGTCAGAAACATATAAAACTGAAGGTACCTTAAAAAATACTTTATTTTATGTCTTCAAAGTAATTATAATTAAATAAATATAATATAATTTAATATAATTGAATAATTTTCACTCATAAAATTAAAACAGTATTTTTTATGGTTACAGATGTGATGGAGGCAGCAAGATTAAAATAATTTATATCTTATATATCTTGCTTAAATTGAGCACTCTAAAACAAGTTTTAGGGCTACTTTACTTGAAAGCCTCTTGTGCCAATATTCACAGAATGTTTGTGATAAAAAATGAATTTAAACATATACTTTATAGAATCTTATTAGAAAGAATTATTTTAATTACTTACATAGATAATTTGTCTAAAGTTGTAATTTAATTTGCTAGTAGTAATTATAAGTAAAGTCTGCAAAATTCTAGTTATAAATTAATTATTGTTTAAATTAAATAAATATGCAAAACACTGATTAGAATAAACTGATGAAATGAGATCAGTAAGTTATATTTATAAAATCACATTTTTTTTTGTCCTTAATCTAAAACATTGAGAAAGATACTTATACTATACCATTAATTTCAAAGAGAATGAAACAATCAATGTTCCTTCTTCTTGGGCTTTTTTGGGTTCCTTGAACGAGACTTGGCCTTGCATAGAGGACAGATCGGCGCATTCCTGTGTATTTGCTGGTGACAGCTCAAACACGACTTCATTGGAGGTGGTTGTTGCCTGAAATTCAATAGAAACGCAAGTAATATTTAGAATGGAACTGCATCACTCTGCTCAGTCTGATATGTTGAGCAATTATCTTTAAGTGTATCCCATAGCACCTCATATTGACAATGTCCGACCTGAAGGTAGGTGTTGGAGGTCCCGGATGAGGAGAAGACGATAGAGTTGTAGCCCTTCCAGTATCCGGCTTGCTCGTAACTAGTCGGAGTGGATTCGGAGGCGGCAAAAAAGTGGGCGGCATGGGCGCCGCCAGAGAACCCATGGAAGTCTCTGTGGAAGTCAACGGCCTCGTCCACTCCGAAGTGGACTTGCTGAAACTGGCCGGTTGCGGCTTAGTTGAATTGAAGAGTTGCGACAAACGCCTGCAAAAACTGAGGGAGATTATTATACAGTCTACACCCTCAATTCAATATTACTCTGGTGAAATATTCATCCCATCCTCCTCATGCAGTTCAGGTAGCCGCTCTAATCCCAGGCATTCCCTCCTCAACCTGTCAACTTCACCTTTCAATGGAAGATACTCATCATGCAAACGAGTGGCATTTGACAAAGATCTGCTTCTGCTCTCCTCAGCATGCTTTATCACACCCTCCATCTACAGAAATTAAATAATATAAATAATAATTGAATAAAAAGACAAATTTCTATCATACAGCATTGATGTCTGCATGGATTTGCCTCAGTTCCTCAACATGAGACATTTTTTCTTGTAAGAGCATTTCCATTTCTGATTTGTACTCTGATAAGCATTTCTCCTCCTGGTCTTGTCCTTCAATCTCCAAAATTAACTTTGCTTTAAGTTTCTCCAGCTGAATGGTCTTCCCCCTGATGCAAGTGCAAGGCATTATTGATTTTTCATGGCAGTCACAACTCTTGATAAATAATGAAAGGCAACCAAAATGCATACCTGATTTCTTTAATCGCCTCCAGTTTAGCATATACGTTGCGCTCATGATCAGTCATCTTTTGCTTTTATATAAACTTGTAATTCTCAAAGGAAATACTTATTCAAGAATGCTCTTGACTAACAAACGAAGCTATTACACAAATAAACCGCAACTGAAAATAAACAAGATATTGTACAAAAGCGCTCCTTTACGGAAAAGCTCCGTACTATCTATAGAATATATACTATAGGCAACTACATAGCCAATGAATAAAGAAAGCTTCGGTTCTCCAAGTAATATTTTACGGGATTACTTGTTGGAGGTAAATTAGTCCTCTTCCTCTCCAGTATAAACTCCCAACAGTACAGATCAAGTAAAATTATTTTTTTGTTTATATTTAGGATTACCACTGTTTTTCACGATTGTCCATATTAAGAAGATTCGGAACAGTCGAATATCTTGGTTTACAAAAATTAGTAAAAAAAAATGCTAGAATGGTTGTTATTATTAAAAGTATATTAAAGCTTCAAGATCGGATTATGGAAATTTATATTATTTTTTGTGATGGAACTTTTATCGTCATTCCAAGACAGCATACGTTTATATTTTAAGGTAGAAAAATAAAAATCATTATTTTTTGCATTATTTTTATTAAATTACAGATTACATAAGAACAATGTCTTTTAAATTAATCCAAACTAATTTTGCAAAAATTTGTAATGTATTAACTGTAGCAACTTTTCAAACTACCAAGCAATCCTTCAACATTTTCCACAAATAAACAATAATTCATCGCTAATGATTTATAATGTAAAGGTGAATATTACATTATGTTTACTTTCGTGAATTCAAACACTGAAACAAGTATATTTTCGTATATTCTGGAGATTTGGGTTCACAAAAGTCAGTGCGAAACATTTCAAATTATCATAATTATTTTATTGTATTTAGATACTTTCAACACGATAATAATGAAATGGAAATCCTCAATGATAAAGCGGTTAGAACAAATAATTTAATACAACACAGAAATATATTAATGTTCTTGCAAAATAATTAGGGCACTAGATTTACATTAAAATCGTCTCGGAGATGAAATATTTGCTAACAATATTTTTTATAATTAAATCGATGATCCACCAAATGAAAAATTATATTCACAACTATTCCCATTCTACTCTATAAAAGCTCCGAAACCGAAAGTGCGCTTCATGGATTGCCAATAATACATTTCCCAATTATTTCTCGTCGTTTCAGCCTCCGCTGTGGGAACCCCACTTTGAACAACTTTCACTTGTGTATGGTCGTCCTGCAATACAAATACATGGTAATTATATAAAATATGACGTGAACACGATCATTACTTTTTCGTCAATGCTGATGGTGACAATAGAATGATGTCCGACTGGCCATGGTTTGTACCTCCACTGTTGAACGATCTTCTTACCCGGAACTAATTCATCAAAGATACCAGTAATGTTACCGCCAAACATTTCGAACTTTCCTCCCTTAAACACTTCCAGTTTCACAGCGCCTCTTGTGAAGGCAGTCACCATTTCTACCCTAGTCATTGCATCATAAAACTCCATTGCTTTGCATTGGAATTTGAGATTGATTTTTAAAGTGGTTGTATCAATTTTTAATCCAACAGATTTTTTTTCCTCAACCACAGGCTGCATGTCAATTTTTTTGTTGAAGCCACTGGTGAGAATCTTAACAGAATCTGGTTTAATTCCATCCTTTTTGGGTAGAATCATACCTTTAGAGAACTCCTGTGTTAAACTAGCCAGATAGTTGGCCACTCTATCCCTGACAACATCTTTGCCATGTTTGTGCATGATGTCTTTCAAGATCTGACCATCTTGATCCATTTCTTTCACTGAGATTTGTATCTTAAAACTCTGAGTTTAGTCTATTAGTACTATATTTCAGTAAAACTTACATCTAGATCAGTGACATCATTTTCCTCTGAGAGGTTTGGTATGGTTATTTTACCATCGTACTTGACACCAGACCCATTATTTAATACACCAGACCACTTCAAAATCAAATTCCACTCATAGAAGAAAATAAGCTTTCCTTTGCGATTACTGGCAGAAGCTTCTCCTTCCAACTTGTCCACCTCATCAATGGTAATAGTAGCAACATCTGATGGAACTGCAACATCTTTGAACAATTCCTTGATCTTCTCTTGTGACCATGGGGTGGCATTCCTCTCTGTCCAGTGCCAATTATTGACGTTAGTGGCGTCAGGCCTTTCCTCCACAATCCACCGTGGATCACCCTCACCCCATTTAGCCATCCTGTAAATGAGATAACAACTCAAAAAATTTGTAAACATGTGCGTTACCAGAGTCGTGATGATCGATCCAATGGTAGATGGTAGCTCATTGCTAACTATCACATTCGACTTACTTACTTGCGTAATTAAATATGGAAAATAATCCTACTTTCTGTAATTACTATTAGGTTTGTAAAAACCTCCCTTAGGATTGGGTCCAACTTCAATAGAAGCGAAAATTCTAGAAAACACTCGCAAAATCACACACACCGAAATGACATTTGACAGCTTCAACCAATGTCAATCCAAAACAATTGGAAAATGACAGAGGGCACTGTATGCTTTTTAATGTGTTATAAAATATATGTTAGAAGATGTTTTCAATTAACTATGGATAAATAAATACATTATTTTAACTATAAGTATATATGTTTTAAATTTAAGTATTTTTTGCAGTTATACAACCAATTATACATGTATATTCAGTCTCAAATCCGGTGACTTATGAAATTATTTAAGTGATTTTATTTTTGTTTTAAAAATATTAATTTTCTACATATAAAGGAATATAAATTATGAGGTGAACTTTTATAATAAAATGACAATGTATTACAAAAAATAACATGTTGGCTATGAATGTGCGAATTGTCTATGGCTTATTGGTGCCCAGTGACTGTCAAACTGTGTGCCCCGACCCATTAGTGTGCCATGAGATATTTTAGGCCGCGAAAAATTAAAAAAATATATTTATTCGGCTCCTTAAGTTGCTGAAGCAAAAAATGAACTCAAACACTTGTGGGCCTTACAAATCTAAGAAAAGTACGGACATCAGCAACAAAGCTTAACTAATTTCTATTTTAAAAATTATCAAACATGGTATAATTATAAGCCAGTTTTTCTATTGTTAATTGAAGGAGATGAACAGGAGATGTCTTTAACCTTGTAAACCAAAACGTCACTTTGAGAGGGATGCAGTGGCAAACTTGTATTAGCGTTTGCACTGATGGCGCAATCTAAACTCGACTCGTGTATTGCAAAAAAATCTCAAATGAAAATTGTACATTGCATGACCGCAATTAGAATTTATAAAACGTTTTAAATTTGATTATACAAGGTGCAAACCAAAATATTATCACAATTACTGGAAAAATAAAGTCTTTCACAGACAAGTTAGAACTGTGCACCAAGAATGTTACTCAATGCAGGCGGATATGGATTTCCTAACAAATTTGAAATGTTGTCAGAACAGAATACACTAGAAAACCTCTCTGTATCATTTCAATCCTTTTACAAAATACGACAATAAGCACTTAACATTAATGGAGGTAGAAGATTTTGATTTAATTTGTTTGATAAAATAATGTTTTTTAAGAATTTATTTATTTTTTTTACATATATTTCATTTTGTTGAATTTTGTATTTGGTGTGCCGCAAAACAAATTGTCATTGCCTAGTGTGTCATGAGATAAAAAAGTTTGACATTCCTTTCATTACTTCTATGGTATGCGGCACTATCTTGTATGAAAAAAAAGGTTCTCTATATTCATATTTTCTATCTAAAAAATACTGAACATCAAAGTGCAAAAGGACCGTACTTTTTCAAAAACGTGATTTTGTTTTTCAAAAAAATGGTCGCAGTCTAATCAAATATTCGTTGTCATTTAAATAAAAAAGCAAATCTGGAACACCCACCGGTTGCAAAAAAACTAATTATGTCATTTTTAAATTTAAAAAAATAGTTCAAACAAATACATTTTTTTACGAAAGTAAGCAAAAAAACTACTGTTATCAAACCGGTATCAAATTTAAGACCGCATAAAACTAAACAAAACAAACTTAATAGATTGTATACGATTAGATAATGTAAACAAAATTAATTATTAATTGTTGTTGTTAAAAAAGGAATATTTAAAAACTTTGCGGGACAAATTGTTAAAAATTGCCAAAAATTGGGAATTATGGTCACATATGGTATACATGAAACAAATATGAAGGTATATGACGAGTTTGCTATCAAAAAAATAAGTAACAATAAAACACAACAACATAATTTTCTTTACCTTAAATCCATTATTTCATAATTTTTACCGAATATGATTTATTTATTTATACATTTAAAATTAAAAATGTAATTATTTATTATTTTTACTGTGTAATAAAATGGAAATTCACATTAAACTTTAAATACGTCTTGAACATCAATGGCTACTTTGACAGAAGAAACAAAAGACATTGCCCAAAGGATTGAATATGAACATTTTATTGTTTATAAACAACGACAAAAGATATAAGGATAATTAATTATTATAATAAAAATAAGTTCACAATATTTTATAATTTAATATTTTTGTAATATCGTTTTCTATTGATTCTAAAAGGAATGATTAAAAACTTCTATGCATGACACAAACCTCGTCATATTGTTTAAATACATAGTTTCGCTGCTAGCTGATGCGAAAATATAAAAAGGTTCCAAATTTGTAAGACCACCAGTTTATAACATTTTTAAAGAAATATCAGGTGCAACAGAACATATTATGAAATATTATAAAGATGAGCAGTTTTGAATTATCTAATTTGATAATTTTATTGTAAGTAGTTAGTGGTTCATCAATAAGGAAATTACCTACATAAGGAGTCAAAAAATAATTTAAATTTTAAAATAAAAAAATCAAAATTTCATTTGTCGACAACTTGAATACTAATTCTACACGAACAGCCGTAGTGGCAATATATACGAATAGGAGAATAATACAAGATTTACTAATCGTTTACCACAACCTCGCGATTCTATTAATAGCACGGCTACCACACCATTCATGACTTGAGTTTTTCTTAATCATGAACATATTCCGATTATTCCATTTTCATCTATGAAGTAGCTTAGTGATGGTTTTATATAAAGGTTTGTTATTATTACTATTAATTAATGGCTAATTATAGATTTAAATTTTCAATTTGAGTGTTAAATTAAATCTACTTTCAGCTACAATAATATTGCATCTCACTTATTTGTAGATATTTTAAGATTGTTAAAAAATTGAACGCAAACGCGTTTATTGTACGACGAAACATGTGTTCTCGCATATGTTTGATAATATCTTAACAATTAATGGTTATAAGCAATAATAAATCATCGTCTCGGAGACATGATATCAAATATTATAATGGTTTATTTCGATCAATTATAGTTTTCAATGTTAATTTGGTTGGTCGGTCATTTGGTTGATCGCCATGTATTTTTGATAAATCACTTGATTGATAATCTCTATGTATCATTTAATGAATAGCCAGAATTTAATCGTTTATTTGGTTGATAACCTTATATTTTCAGAATGTTCACTTGGTTGTTAATATTGTAACTTTGGATCGTTCATTTGCTTGACAGCCTTTCCCATCCACCAGTTTCCTAACATAATCTAAGCCGTGCACAATTTCGCCAGTGTTGATTGCCCTGTATATTCATATTCTTCACTTGATTGAAAACATTGTATTTTGGGATTCTTCAAATGGTTGATTGCCTTGTCTTTTCGGATTGTTCCATTGTAACTTCGTTATTTGGTAGCGATAAACCAATATTTTTGGATCGTTCATTTGGTTGATAATATTTTGATGCATATTCAACATGAAACATATTTAGAGAACTATATGACCGCTTCCAACTTATTTTGAAATTAATAATAATATTTCTGTGAACATTTATTATAATTTGTAACTTTCTGTTAATCATTTTATGTTTTGAAATAGTAACAACAATCTCCCTAACAAAGCTAAATATTAATTTTCATTATTGGAATATACCACAGGCAAAGTTAATTTACATAGTTTATTGTCTTTAATATCAGGATTTTTTGGATGATATTTTTTTTTATTATCAACATAACTTATACCAGCAGTATTCAGTTCATATTCTTTAGTCTAGGTCGGGCTTAGAATTTATGTATACCAACTTGCATGTATACTTAATTCTGACTGGGTCAAAATGGTGTTTTACTGGCTTTCAATTATTTCAAAATATTTGGAGAAGTAAATGCTGAAAAAAAAATTGCATATTTCAGGTAAATTCATAAAGGATAATAGTAATGTGATAATGTTATCTTTCAGAAAATGTTCACCAAGATACTAGAATTGTATAATCATAATCGAAAGCAATTCTTAAAAAAAAATAGAACTTTTATGGGATATCTTAAGAAGGTAGCAAATAAGTGGACGTGTGACTTGTTGAATTGTTCAGGCTTATGCAATCTATATTTGGTTTACCCTGTGAAAACAATGGAGTACTTGTTATATTATTGAGAACATAAATACGAATACACCGACCATACACGACGGCGTGCAGATTTGATATTTCATCGCTTCGAATATGAATGTGTAAATGCTGTGCGAGGAGGTATTTGTGCAAGTTTGGTTCCGTTTTCAGCGTGGGTTTATTTATAGAGGTGAAATGGAATCAAATCGAGTCGCTTTAATAATAAGGGCAGGTAATAATAATGATGGGGGAATAATAGTTTAGCGATTACATTGTACGAGGAAACGGGCTTTCCTCGAATGTTATCATCCTTTTGTCGCGTCCTGACACGAGGAGGAAACTAAAACTGAATCGGAATCGATGAGAGACCGTGCGAGAGAGGGAGATCGCGCTTTTAGCTCGCCGACGACTATTACTATACCACCAATACTACTCATACTATTTACACTGTTAGATGAATTGTAGTGGAGTACGTCATGCTCGGATATTATTTCGCATAGAAAAATGCCTGAGACCTAAACAAATCTGAAAAGCAACCGCCGCTTCTGCTGAGACTTTTGTTATAATTTCCACGCGGAATTATATCAGTATTCATGTGCTACTACTACTACTACATATCAGCTTATTAACGTCTATACATTTCGCGAGACATAATGAAAGGCAGTCGCATTCTCTTATTTTA
This sequence comes from Nicrophorus vespilloides, assembly GCF_001412225.1. Classification (NCBI taxonomy): domain Eukaryota; kingdom Metazoa; phylum Arthropoda; class Insecta; order Coleoptera; family Silphidae; genus Nicrophorus; species Nicrophorus vespilloides. Next base: position 2,390 of record NW_017098378.1, on the reverse strand, counting down.
CATGCTTGCCGCGTGCCAGCTTTATCGCGCGGATTGCTTTCGAAATGCAATATTTAAAATTTCGACGAATAACGTCGACAAAATTACGGGTTTAGTTTTGCTGCTATTTATTATTTGCGACATTGTTAAACACTACAATTTTGTGATTAAATCTTATAACAAAACACTAATCTGATTATAGTATATTCTTAAAGGTGAGTCCATTTATTAACAGCTTTTTACGAAAAATAATGGTAACCGTATATTTATGGTAAACTGTTGTAGTTGTTCAAGAAATTAATCTAGAAGTAGGAATTCCAATCAGGAAGAGATCATTAGTTTTGCTATTTTGTGCTTTTCGTATCAATAACAACTGGAGACAAATGTCCTACTACCTAGAAAAACATATTATATGGATGTAATGTACTGTCACTTTTATGGTTTATAATTTTTAGATTTACTTTCCGTTTCGGTGGACGCGTGTGGTTGTGTCATTTTGATCAGAGCAATTAACCAGTCCGTCGCACATTTAGACGCAAACACCAAATGCGCTGCAAACTTGTCGCTTCACGTACACACTGCACATTATATCAGTCTTGATTATTAAATTATAATCTAAATATTAAACATTTAATGCAGCTAAAAAAATCCATTTCATTTAGTTTTTTTGTAATTTTTGACCCCTTATTTTACTATTTAATTATAATAGAACAAACAAAAATTACTATGAGATTAGTTAGATTCTTTATATATATTATCCTTTTGACCAGATGTATTTATTTTGATTTGATTTAAAAATTACAATGTATGTTTTGATGTAATATTTTTTTGACCAAGAAATTATTATTATTAAGAATTTCAGGACAATATAATATGGAAACCGTGTTATAAGAAATTTAGAATTAGTACAAATCAGATTAATTCATACTATATTATAAAAATCTTATTTTAATTGTTTACGCAAATCTAGTCCCATTTTTACTTACGACTTACGAACTCCCGGACTTACGAACAAAATTCTAAAAGCTCTAACATGTTACAAGGAGATATATAGTGTTAAAAAAATGAAGTGTCCAAACAAAAATTGATAATTTTTTTAATAAAATATAATATTTTTGGAAGATGTACTATCTGTTTTATTTGTCGTTTTTTATTAAATAATAGTGATGTCTACATTGAAAAGTATTTGTAAGTAATTTTGTTTATTTTAATCTATTTTTTCAAATTTATGCAATCAGTAATACGGAATTTCACATATATAAAAGTAAAAACCAAGATAAGTATATTTTGATATTTTTAAAATTCCCCCGACTTACGAATAACCATTTGGAACGGAACTATTTAGTAAGTCAGGGGATACCTGTATTTCATCTAAATCTTTATGATATATTTCTACAAATCGCTACTTAAACGAGAAGATATTTATTAAATATCCGAGTGTAAGATTTCATTTTCAGTTTTGAACATGAAGTTTTAAGGCAATCTAAAATAAAAAATAATTATTTATAATTCTGATAACTTCTTTGAACAGTCGTTGTGTTAATGATGTACAGTTAGAATAAGTAAGTAGTATTATATAGAAACTGCATTATGAGAATACTAGGTTATAGGAGTGTTTACTGTATATAACAAATATAATGTATAGTATCAGATTAAACAAATTATGTATATATTTATCAAATTTAATAATTTCAATATTCCAGCACAATTATTTTATAAATAATTTTATGAAGATATAGCCAAAGTTTTTCTTAAATATATTGAAAAAGTCTATTTTAGACATTAGTTTCAGAAAAAATACTAAATATATATATATACATTTGTACTACCTTATTGTATTTGAGCAATTACATGTAAAATAATTTAGATTACTTGAAATATTTAACACAAGGCCGACACAACTGTTTAAAATATACTATTTAAATAATTAAATTGTTTACTACTTTAGTAAAATGCAATAAAGCTCTAAAACTAATTCTGAAGAACCGTATAACATACATATTTAATAAAATTGTAAATTATAATAAATTTAGAAGAAATATGCTCGTAAAAACAAAAGTAAATATATAAAATGTATATTATAGTTATTATATAAGATTTGATTAATATATATTATATGTAAAAGTTTGCATGTTATTTATTGTATTCAATGGAAATAATTATAACAGTTATTTTTATAGCAGAAAAAAAATCTCTGAATAACCTTTTTGTCAGTTTTAATAAAAGGGCTGGGCGGTATTACTACATCGCAGCATATATTATCAAGACCTAATGTTAGATTTTCATACATTTATAAAACATCCAGGATTCGTATTCCCTCGTTTTTTATATTGTTTATTATTCTCGAGATTGTAAGGTAATTGATTTCATATCTTGATTAAATTTGTGTAATAACAGAAGTATTGTTTTTC
>NW_017098377.1:0-28720 GCF_001412225.1 Nicrophorus vespilloides | reverse complement strand
GAAATGTGAAAACACTGTCTTTTGTGATTCATTCTATGTATTATAGTTTTCGAGAAAATCAATGAAATGTAAAAACTGCTTTTTCGAGCATTTTCAAAACTTTGAACAGCGAATTACAGCCAAACGGTAAAACCACAATTGATTTTCTCGAAAACTATAATAGATAGAATGAATACAAAAGCAGTGTTTTCACATTTCATTGATTTTCTCGCCAAATAATTACATACTTTTGAGGGAGGCGTAGTAACATCAAGTCTGGAAACAACTGACCTAAGCTGTCGATGCCTCATACACAAAAAAAAACAATTCGCTTTCCTTAAATTAAACGAAATTAACGATATCGCAATTGAAACTTATCGCTGTAATTATTAATTATTGATGTACTTCAAACTAATTCTATTAATTGAGCCAATCAAGATTAAATTTGTGCAAAACGCGTTCCATGAACATGAGTCATAATGGATGTGAATCAGCTTCGCAAAAGTTCCTCATTTGCGCGTAAACAATATAATTTCTATGAAAGTCTCACCTTATCTCCAGCAGATAAATCCAAGATGTTCCTCACGGTGATGTCTATTAAAACTTTAATATCGTTCGTGTAGAAGAGACCTGCCGTCGTCTGATTTCCAAATAGATCGATGAACAACTTCACAACGGAATGAGGAGGTGCAGGTTCATGATCAAATATCCTTACTGGATCCTCTGAAAAAAAAAACAGTTTTTTTAGTATTTTGTATTATTAAACTAGAAAATTACCTTCTCTGTTGAAAAGCAATAGAATTTTCTCAGTGAAGATCTTAGCAACATCCCTTTCCGATAACGCTCTGAGGACGACGTTGTCATGCGGTTCGTTCGTTTTGAACTGCAAATTAAACGAAATGACCAAGTTGAGAAACAGATCCTGTATTTCGTCCTCGATGTCATCCCTCGGCGGATTCTCGATGTTGTTCAGGATGAAGCGCAAGAAATGCACTCCAAGGAATTCTAACAAAAATAATAAATATAATTAAAAAACGATTTACAATAAGGTAACAAAAATTGCCGTAGCTTATGTTATTAGAATTACCTAAATGCGTTATGGGCATTTGCTCGCCCATCGAGAACATCATGGTTAGCAGAAGGGAAGAATAGTTTAATTTTTGGATATTAGTGGGATTAGCCATCATGTCTCTGCAAAGTGTTACACAATTAGTTGCTACGATAAATTATGTTGATGGTAAGTATGTACCTAGCCAATTCTCCGGGTAAAACCGAATTCAGCATGATGTTGAGGATGGTTTTATCGAGGCCGCACATGCATCCGAAGGCCTGAAGAAGAAGTTGCCTGATGGACCACCTGATCTCCATTTGGTAATATTGGATCAAGGTGGTGATGACATGGTAATGGTCCGCGGAGATTACGTGCTTGCAAATACTCACATCCGCATTCGACTGCAAAAAAAAATAATATCCATTAAGAAAGGCTTCGATAATCCAATAAATGGAAATTATGCATGCCCAATGTTGCGTAATATCAAGTTAAATAACTCTCACTTTGATCTGCTTTTTTAGCCGAGAACGCATATACTTAATTACGACACTTTCTACTTCGTATTTCTCACTGTTTCTTACATATTTTTTTTATACTTCTCCTCCAGATTTCTAATTTATAAATATTGTTATAACTATAAAGAGATTCATTTGCACAATGCATACTTTCATTATAGAAACAACAAATGATAAAATCCCATAATTCTAATTAATTACCAAAATTGAAATAAGCTCAGAAATGTAGTCCTTGATTGTGTCCTCGTCCTCGTGAAGCATCCAGCTGCGCTGCTGCGAATCCTCCTTGCAAAAGGTCAACTCGTGGAAGATGATCTTCAAGCGACTAGCGTCGTGCGTCTGCTCAATCTGCACATCGTCCACCGCCAAATTCTCTTGCGTATGCGACAGAATGGTGCTCAAATAAGGGAACACCGAGGCTGGAAGAAGCTCGTGCAATCCCTGGATCACGGTAGCAACAGCCACCCTCGACATCTCATGCGACAGCTGCGTGTTGATCCTCACGTTCTCAACCAAATCATAAACGACCTGCGAACTAATCACCGGACTGCTGCCGCTCAATTCCTGCACATTACCATCAGACTTTTTCCTCCTACTCTCCTTTTCCTCATTATGCAAATTCTCAATACTTTTCTTCACGTTCTCTTTGGTCGTCCTCACAGGCCTTATCGGCTCCTCAACAATATCCTTCTTACCCTCCACCTTGCTGTTACTATTCTGAAATGTAGCAGTTGAATTGCTCTTAACAATCGATTCCAATTGGCCCTCGGAATTCTTGTAAAGCAATGAAGGCATGTTATCAGACTCCGGATTGCTGTACTCAACATTCCTTTTCAATTCCTTCAACCTGAGCAGCAGCTCCTTCTTATCGGAGAACAAGTATTCAGGGGAAATCTCGTTCCTCCTCACATACTCTATCACATTCTCCATGTACTGCAAATAAAAGGATGGGGACACTGTGAGTGTTTCCACATAGTTGGAAGGTATGAAACCCATCTCTCCTCTCTCGTTGATCACTTCCCACCAGTTCTTATGCTTAGTCGTGGTCTGATGCAAGATGAAATAATCGTTGGCTTTGAAGCTCAGTGTCTTCGCATAGGTTGCCTTAAAGTCATACAAACTCCTCAGCATATCCAGGCTTGCTGCACAGCAAAGTGTTAATCTTTCGAAACATCCAATTAGCTTCAATTGATGTGACTTACCCAGTCGAATCATGGTGCTGGACATTGTACTCCTTCTATTAGCAGTTACTTCAGCAGCGCATAAATGATGTAATCCTATTTTATTATTAAACTAATGAAACTACTCGACGACAGACAGGAGACAACTAGGTTTTGTTTATGTTTCGATTTTACTGTCTCCAGCTGATCCCCACTGAGCGTTAAGGCGGGGAGCGAAATTGATTTTGCGCAAAAAATCGTAATAAATTACTAATTAAAATCAATTGAAAACGATTTCTCTTGGCTTAATACAACTAATACAAAGATTTCAATTGGTTTACATCTAATAATGATAATTAAAAAAAGCCATATTTCAAGATCATGTAGTCTATGAGCAGCAAATCAAGTTGCATAAGATCCTGGTGTAATTTGAATAGTCTTTGCAGCTTACGTCTGAAGAGGATTTTGATTGAAGAATTTGAAGTAATTAGGAGCAGTTTAATCCCATTTTCCACACTAATCGTTTCTTGAAGTTCTTATCCATTCCAATTTATATTGGGGTAAGTTGAAACTGCTTATTTAATCGCCAATATTGTTTTGTAATTTGCCTCCAAATTATTTAAGGTTATAAAAGACGCTCTTCTTTAACCTTTAAATATATTTTCAAATATCTAGATAAACTGAGATGTAGTCTAAACCATTTAGGATAGAAACTAAAGTTTTAATGTTTCATCATGTAAAATTGATGTTTCTACTGTTTATTGCTTTTAGTATAAATCTATTGAAAAAGTGTAAAACTTTGTGTATTTGGTGGTAAGTATAGTGTTCTATTCTTTCACTTTTAATATAACATTAAAGTGAAATATATGTACTTTCTTAATGAAATCTTTATTTAATTGCTTTATGGATTTGGTTGTTGGCAATTATCACGTCTTTTTGAAATTTTTATTAGCGTTATTTTTAAATAAATACATTATATTTAGTAACGAATTTAATATTCGCCAATCAAAGCGAGTAAGCATTTCATGTAGTGTCCAGAAGTGTCATCCTCGATGTCTTCCTTCAAGGTCCTCTCGTACTTGGAATGATAATGCGCTTTGATTTCTTCCATGTCGATCTCGCACCTGGAGACGATCAACCTGATCAGCTGACGATCGTTCGTTCCCAAGCCCTTGAGGGCCTTGTGGATGCGCCTGGCGAAGAAGGCGGGACGGTTACGTGTCGACCTGATGATGGCCAACAGACATTCCTTAGCGTCACCGGAGAACTCCGAGTCGACGGCTTCCTCGATGTCGTGTCCGGTGATGTTTTCGTATTGATTGAAGACACCTTTCAACTGTTCCAAATTGCGTTGGCAGAAGACCATATTGAAAGCGGACTCATCAGTTCCGAGGATCAATTCACCTGTTACGAAAAGCACATATTTGAATTGAATTGAGCAATTTTATTAAAGAAAGTTGCGAATTTCTGGGAAGAATCGTTTTCTCATATCGTTGCTAAATATATTGTATTTACCTGCTTCCAAGAGAGATTGCGCATCGGAATGAGCAGCGTCCATGTCAACGTCGTCGCTTTCATCTCTAGCCCCGTTGCACAAGGAAACTAGGCATCTCTTCAAGGTACCAGAGGTATCTCCAATAATGTCATCTTCCAACTGCTTTCCGTACCCTTAAAACAGAAACAAATTAACGCTTTATTTTTCTATCATATTTCTAATAGAATTTACTTGATTCGTAGGCTTCACGGACCAAGCTCATTTCGTAATTGTTCAACGAGCAGAGCATTTCGATGAGGCAGTCTTCGTCGGTTCCCAAACCGCTGATGGCGACGTGCAATTCCTTCGCGTACAAATCCGGCGTTGGCCTCATCAGAGCCACAAGGAGATCCTCGAAGTGACCGCTCGATTCGCTTTTCAAATCGTGCACCAAATCCTTAAAGCATATAACCATTAAACATTTCGATCGTCTTAACAACAGTGGGAATTGATTACCTTTCCGTACATGGTTTTGAAAGTCCTATCAATCTCTTGCCTCTGCTCGTTCGATCTGTGAGCCAAGACGTCGATGATTGCGTGTTCGTCGGTGCCGAAACCCTTCATCGCCTTGCGAAGAACCTCGGCATCGGCGGTAGCGTCGAAATCCTCAGCCGGACGAACCGTGGGAGTGTACTGAATCATTAACGAAATTGTAACGATTTCAATTGCTTTTATTTTGCAATTAGTTAATTGTAATTGAGGCGTGTAAAGGAAATTGTAGTCACATGCCATCCTCGAGTTATGTAAATTTCGTGGGATCGGCATAAGGCATTGACATGTAAAGCGTTTTATTGTTATTTGTCGACACGTCTGTTATCATTCCTGCTCTAATTATTTATTCAAATTATTCATAATGCAATCAATAACCCGTTTGTTGGGACCAGAACCCGTTGCGCAATCGCCTATTGATTATGGCTTTCCGATTATCTGGCTTCAATTGAAAAGTATATTTCAAGTATGAAAGATAAATTACGTCCACTTATCGACAATAATTGCGCAACGAACTTCTGAGAAATATTTATCGCATTCATCAACATTTTATATTTATTTAACAATAATATTAATTAATTGAATAATGATAATAGCTTTAACTTGTGTGTTGAGTTTTAAAGTATTGCAAGTGCAAAGTTTACGAAGCTTAACGAAAGTTTCTTACGTCTGCGTAACGGCTTAGATCCATGTTGTTTGTTGTTTTTTTCCCAAAGTTCTGCGAGGTGGAAACCCAGTGACACGATCACCAGTGTGTATTTGTTGTTCGGAAGGTCATAAAAAACTGTGCACGACAAATTACCGGCAACGTTTATATTCCAATTCCTCTGCTCCTGCGCGATATTACCATCAGAGGACGGTAATCTTATCTTTTACTCCCAACAATATTTGATAAGAATCTTATTTTTGTTGTACCTGCAGATATTTGCATGGGGGGGAATCACGGAATATTGTTGTTCATCTCGTTCTTATTATCGGATTTTTCCCACTTGCATGATGTATTGATTTCTAGAAGTTATTAATAAATAAAAAAAATTGTGATTGCCTCCTATTGCGCAAACACGTATTCAATTATTATATAATAATATATGGATAATCTATTCTAGTCTATATAATTCTATATTAAAGATAGGATTTACGGTTTGATAATATTCATGAGTTGTTTAACTGCAGAACGTAAATAAATCTTAAGTGCACTTTACCAGCTAAAACAATTGCGCTAGGTGAGATCACTGCATCATGCATGGGTTAATAATACTCGATGTTGCCTTGCTTAGGATTCTCGCACATTTGTGTTGTTTTTTTTTTTTAGTTTTTGGCACGGTTTGTCTTCTTCGTTTTACGATTTTCCCTTTCATAATAATACACGATTTTCTATTTAAATCTCTTTGACTTCAAGTTTACTTTAAATTATTTCAACACTTTCTATTTCAGTGGATAAACGAATATTGATTTCAGTCGTTATGAATTGAGCGTGATGAGCAGTAATTTCTTGAATTATTCAGTTGCTTTTTTTATTATTATAACTCTACAGATCAATATAACATGTAAATTGGATGTGTTTTCTGGGCGAATTAATTACTTTTTTTTATCTTCATTATAATCGCCGTCACGAAGTTTAATTATTTGTATGAAGTTTTAGACTTTATTCAGTAGAAATGTTTAAAATAAGAACAATGTATTAACACTTTATTGATAATTCGTTTCTTCTGAGAAACTTGTTACATTCTGCTTCAATATAATAAATATTATTATATGCTATTTCTTTTCTTCATTAATATAAATAATATAAATATTCCATTTTCTTTTCCACTTAATTTTCGGCAATAAGGGCGAGCAATAGTTTGCTGTAATCACCTCCAGAGTATTTCTGCAAATGAATTAACACAATTTAGATAAATAACATTTGTATTTCGAAGCTTTCTCACTTTGATGTCCTTTTCGAGATTGTGTCCGTATTTCGTTTTGTAATCGATTTTCACGTCTGCCATATCGATACTACTCCTGGTAACAATAAACCGTATCAGTTGGTTATGTTTTGTCGTCAGCAGTTTAAATGCGCCGCGAATTCTCTTTGCAAAGTGCAAAGATGGACACAGCACGTGCCTCGCGATTGCCAGAAGACATTCCTTCGAATCTCCCGAGAATTCGCTCTTTATACTCTGCTCAATTTCTTTGCCTGAAAGTATTTTGTACTGCTCGAAGACGACCCTCAAATGCTCGTAACTTCTCTGGCAGAAGATCTGGATGAATTCGTCTTCGTCTGTTCCCAAACGTTTAGCACCTTAAACACATATTATTGCTACAGAATATAAAGTATAAGAGATAATATTATCATTATTAGATAACGTGATTAAATTTTTATAATCAATAATTGAGGAATTCACAAGAATTTCTGATAATTTATTTTATCATCAAGATAAGTTAGTCAAATTTAGTTACTTAAGTAATATTTTCGTTTCAAATTGATACTAGTAATTGATCTTTTTTTTTTAATAAGTCGTTAGTTGTGAAAGGTTTTCATCAAAGTTTAATCCAGTTATCTAGTAATTATACCTGCGTTGTATAGGGCTTTAGCATCTCGCTCGACTGCGCTCATATCAATTACACTACTTTCATCCCTTCCAGCATTGTTCAGTGCTACTAATAGCCTTCTAAACGTTCCCGAGGTGTCACCAATTATGTCGCTCTCCAAGTCCTTTCCGTAATCTAAAAGAGGCCGGTAATTAGTTAATTATATACGCTTCGAGCGTGCAGACGAAACTCACTTTTCACGTAAGCGTTCCTCACCGCTTTCAGTTGATTATTTGTCAGCGTCGCCAGTATTTCAATTAGGACATCCTCGTTCGTGCAGATACCCCTCAGGGAGTCGTTCAGTTCCTTCGCGTAGTAGCAGGGGAGCGGCGTGACCAACGCAATGAGCGCATCCCTGTAATGACCGCTCGTCTCGTCCTGCAAATCCTGCTGCAGATCCTGAAATATCCAAATCACAGTTGCCACAGCTTCTTTCGCAGATATTCGCCACTACCTTTCCGTACATCGTCTTGTAATACACGTTGATTTCCATCCGCTGCTCGTAGCTTCTCTTCGATAAAATATTGGTCAAACTCTTCTCGTCGGTACCTAAACCTTTCATAGCCTTCTTCAAACATCTCGCGTCTTCTTGAGGATCGAACGGATCCACCGGCCGCACCGTTGGGTTTATCTGAAGGATTAATTGTTATATCTTCAAAATAAAACACTAATTACTTACGTGCTGATTACTCATTGTCCGGAGCTCTTGTTCGAATAGCAGCTATTCTCACTATACAACTTCATCTTATTTATTTTATAGATGTCGCAATGACTAATGCTTAGATAACACCTCTCGACAAGACTGGATAGATAATAAATAAAACTATAGCGAAAATCTCACTGATTCATCAAATTCGAAATTGATGTAATCTTCAATAATCATTTCAATACATTTATTATAATCGATAAAACTTAATGTTCACAACATGTAATGCTTTATTTTCATTTATTTATAAAACTGTTACTATGTTGTAATGGATAATAATCCATAATAACATTCTTTGTTTCAAGGTTTTATCCTAATCGATATTGTTATCCATAAAATAACCGCTCCCGGAATGAAAATGATTCATTTCGCCATTAACGTTTCAAATAATTACACAAAAAAAGTGATAAGACTTCAAACTGTAATTGAATGTATTATTTTTTTTTAATTTCATTAGTCTTATAGCATGAAAACTGTGTTTATATTTTATGAAGCGATCTTCTAATGCTCTTCTTCTGATAAAGCTGCTGTTTATGGATCCATGAAGTGGCTTTTTTTTGTTTAGTTAATAACCCAAACCATATGGTTCTTGTTTACTTAACTGGGTAAATATAGAAAATAACATTTTGTCTTTTTATCTGCGTAACGCATATCTTTCGAAGCTTCCGATCATAATTTATATTAATCACCAATGATAATGTATTTTTAGCGAAGAATTAATTACATGATTTTGTATAATAAAAAGAGAGATCATTTTAATGTTTCATTGTGTATTTTTATATATAATTTGAATTCATAAACGCCTGTAAATAGAATTATTATAATAAAAACAACATTGAATGTCATAAACATGGAAGAGGTTGAAAAGCACAAGAGTAACAACAAGGAATATATATAGTATTCGTTATATAAAATAGTTTCGTAAACATTTAGTAGCAAAAGATTTGTTTCTCGTTATTCCTTCGTTTTTTTTTGCATGGAAGTCGAATAAACATGTTCTGCACTAACTAGTTGATATTTTCATGATCACCTTAACGTTCACTTAACGGTTTATCCATTGCATTTCAACGCAAGATAAGCGATAGTTGAACGTTATGCAACTATGAAAATACCAAACCCACATACACACATTTAGCATAATTTGAATGAACATAGATATAGACGCATAGTAGTGATTAATTAGCACAATATAAAAATATAAATGTGTTTTGTTTGAACTTTAATATTCTCCAATCAATCCCAGTAAGCATTTCTTGTAGTGACCGGAGCAATCGCCCTGCAATAAGAAGAGAGATTGTAGTTGGAATTATTTGTTTTTAGACGATGGTTCATCGTACCTCGATGTCTTGCTTCAGCGTGTTCCCGTATTGCGCCTGGTAATTGGTCTTGATGTCCTCCATATCGACCTCCGAACGGGTCACAACGAGTCTTATCAGTTGGCTGTCATTGGTGCCCAAACCGTCCATGCTCTTGTGCAATTTCTTGGCGAAGAACGCTGGACGGTTACGGACCGACCTGATGATAGCCAAAAGACAATCCTCGGAGTCCCCGGAGAATTCGTTCTTGATGGCCTTCTCGATGTCGTGACCGGTGATGCGATGGTACTCCTCGAAGACCAGCTTCAATTGTTCGTAGTTTCTTTGGCACAGGACCATGTTGAACGTGGATTCGTCCGTTCCCATCCTCAATTCACCTAGATAACAAAAACAAGGTTGATTTCTAATTTGTAGCAGTCCAATCACGTACTAACCAGCACGAAGAAGTGCTTGAGCGTCAGCGGTTGCGCTGTCCCTGTTGACCTGCATGCTTTCGTCTCTGCCGGCGTTGCACAGCGATACCATCAGGCGCTTGAATGTACCCGAAGTATCTCCCTTCAGATCCTCCTCCAGCGATCTGAAATACACTAGAAACAAATGTTTTTTACGTTATTCGAAGGTCACGTTTATCATCGTTGTTACGAATATACTCACGACTTTGGTATGCGGCGCGAATTGTTCGAATCTCGTTGTTCGTCATCGTGCAGAGTACCTCAATTAGCACCTCCTCGTCGGTGCCGATTCCGCTGATGGCGTCGTGCAACTCCTTAGCGTAGTATTCCGGAAGAGGAGTCATCAAGGCCACAAGGGTTTTCTCGAATTTACCGCTGGTTTCGCTCTTCAGGTCTTTCACCAAATCCTATTAAATATTATCAACATATGCATTGAACGGTTTCCGTTCGTATCGTGTTATCGTATGCTATTTGCGTTACGAGCGGAAAAAATGCGTTTGTTCGCTGATAACAATTATTTTCTTACCTTTCCATAAAGCGTTTTGAATTGTACGGCGATGTTCAAGCGTTGCGCGTTCGTCCTTTTTGAGAGGACGTGGATGATGGCCTTCTCGTCGGTGCCGAAACCCTTCATGGCTTTCCTCAAGATCTCCGCATCGGCGCGAGGATCGAAAGGATTCGCTGGACGCACCGTCGGGGTGTACTAAAAACTCGAAAAAATTAATTAATCATAAATGATCAATGTTCTTCAAGAGTAATCTTGTGCAATTATCAAGCGGTTTTTTGTTAGAAAAGCAGCGTTTAATTGACGATTAACTTACCTTTGGAGCTAATGCTATTGTATTTGAGGGATTGTAGGATGGTGCGTCTGAGCCGTAGCCAGTTCCACTTGGTGGTGGAGCAGAGCCGTAACCAGCGTCATCGGGAGGTGGAGCGGAACCGTAACCGGCTCCACTTGCGGGTGGATAGGACGAGCCACCAACTGGTGGAGGATATCCAGAACCTCCAGATGCTGGAGGATATCCAGAAGCACCAGATGCTGGAGGATATCCAGAAGCACCAGCTGGTGGAGGATAGGAAGAGCCGCCGTTGGGCGGAGGATATGCAGAAGCACCAGCTGGTGGAGGATAGGAAGAGCCGCCGTTGGGCGGAGGATAAGATGATCCTCCGGTGGCTGGGGGATATACGGAAACACCACCTGGAGGAGGATACGCCGATCCTCCGGAGGCCGGAGGATAAGGAGATCCTCCAGGTGGCGGTGCAGTTGCCGATGGATATCCGCCACCACCTGGTGCCGGAGGATAGCCGCCACCAGGAGCTGCAGACGGGAACGGTTGCGGCATGTACATTGGCGAGTTCATGGGAAATCCGAGGCTGGGCGGAAAGACGCCGCCCGGCGCGCCAGGATAAGGAGAGGATTGGGGCTGTGGCATTCCTCCTCCGTATGGCTGCGGGTACGGGGGTTGACTACCGCCCTAAACGAAATCAATAAGAAAAAAAAAATAAAGCAATGTCAATCGGCTGCGACCCCTCCTTCGTTACGTAGCATGCATTAAACATAAAAGGATATTTTTTTTTCATTAGTTATGTACTTCAATTAAATCACATGCAATATGTAGTAGTAAGTGCATACACGTATAAATCCGCAAGGCTCACCTGTTGATACGGAGGATAACTCATTTTTTTAAGCTACTGTTCTAATTGTTTATTTATATATGGATATTAGTGTTGTTTCTTTTTTTGTATTAGTTTATCTCGACCTGCTTTCGCCACGAATTTTGTTCAACTGACAACAGAAAATGACTAATTCCTTTTAGAAAGCCAGAGGTTTCAAGGACACGGATACGCGCATGCGAGCTCTCCGCAGTCCTCTCCAACGTAACGCTTCCAACTAGATAAACAAATAAAATCTTTCCGATAATCACAACAGAATTCTGAGAGCGAAAGCCGCGCTGCAGATGTAACAAATTGGACCTAATTATGATGCCACCGTCTTCGACCGTTCTATTCAAACTGCGACAGTCTCAAAAAATAGCACGTGCAATTGACCGTTCTAGAATAGAATTACGTAATTGTTCGCTTCTGTTGTATAGACATCCCACAACACTCTACGCAACGTTCATTCACAGAATCCGCGATTGTCTACAAACTCGCTGACGTAGCATTGCACCATAACTAATGATTCTCGAATTATGAATCATGATTCGACACTAATTATATGTCATCAAATGCCAAGTTACATAAAACAACAACGAAAATTTAACAATTAAAATATAATAACATAATTATTTTTCAATATAAAAACCTTTATTGTTTGTTTGTGTACAGTAGCAGATTGTTGTTATTGTTACAGACAGTTACAAAAACATAAAGTGTGAAGTTCTTAATTCATATTATATATTATTGAAAGTCTGAGAAATTTTCTCCATTACAAGCGTATTAATGGTAATGCATAATAAATTAACGCGTTTGTGTACATATAAATGAAGATTGTCTGCGTATAAGATTCTTATAAACAAAATGAATTTGCTCGTGATGCAAGCCGCGTTCTTGACGTGTTTCGCGAATCATTTAAACCAATTGCTTCATAATGCGATAGACGCAAGCAAGTTAATTTATTGCACCAACGACGAATCGCTCCTAAATTATTTAAAGGACATCCCCAAAGTTATCCACGATCAAGGCGTCGAAATGCAGTACAAACATTCAGCTTCCATCAAGTACGAAGTGTACATTTTGCTAATAAAGCATTTGGATTATTTGGAAAGTTTGAGTAAAGATCGCGCGTGGAATTCCCGCGCCAAATTCGTAATCATAGTTGAAATTGCTTCGGAGGAATTGCTGCACTTGTTGCGTAAACTGTACGTGTACAATGTCGTCGTGCTAGCGGGCTTTTCCGGTGACGCGTTAACTTATTTCCCGTACGATGAAGAGGATGTGTACGCAACCAACTCAACGTTCGTGCCAGTCAATCAAATTTACTTCCCGGAAAAGATACCCAAGACATGGAGAAACACGACCCTATCTGTTTTAGTTGTCAAATTGCCTCCTTACATCATCGACGTTGAAGCGCGAACGGGTTTGGAGCTTAAACTAGTTGAAGAAATTTTCGTTCCCAAACTTAAGTTGAAAATGGAGTACGTGGATATGAAGGAATATTGGGGATTCAAGTTTCCGAACGGTTCCTACAATAAACTGAAAAAAATGATTCTTAATAAGGAAGGCGATTTCGGAGTTGGAAGTTTCCACGTTCGTCAATATGAAAGCATCGAAGATTTCGATGTAACCTATCCCTACTTGATGGATTCCATAGTGTGGATCGTGCCGACAGCTCCAATCAAAGTGCAATGGATCACTATCGTAGACGTCTTTCCAAAATCCACCTGGTTCTTAATACTAAGCGTTTTACTAATCTTAAGTTGCTTTTGGGTGCTTCTCAGCAAATACGCAATTTACGAGAACTCCTACTATTCGGTGTGCTTCAACAGCTTCTGCATACCGATCAGGATGATCTTGATGCAACTCTCGAACAAACCGATCAAATCTCAATCAAATAAATTAATATTCGTTTCGACTTGGTTGTTCATGAGCGTGATCAGCATCCTTTGGCAAGCTCATCTAATCATTTTCTTGACCTACAACATACACGAGCACCAAGTTCACACACCGAAAGATATTATCAAATACCGGTTACGCATCAGAATACCGAACACTATAGCGCAGACTTTCTTGGATTCGCATTGTCCGACCGGAGATTATTTTTACAAGAACAACAAACCGGGCTTATTGAATCTCACTGTTCTCGATGAGGTGGCTTATGGTAAAGACACTGCGACCACTTTCAATCTGAAAACAGCGCAATATTTGATGCCCGCTTATTTGAATGAGGACGGTGAAGATCTTTTGTACATAATCGAACGCGTTATAATGAGCGAAGGAGTGGTGATGTTCTTCACCAAAGGCCATCCCGTTTACCAATCGGTTTCCGAAATCTTGCTCCAAGCTAGAGCTGGAGGTTTAATAAAGCATTTAGAGGATTCGTTTTATTACACGCAGAACAGGACGAAAAAACATAAAGATATATTCGGTATTAGTTCGCTTAATTTGAAACACGTGAAGGGTATATTCTTATTATACTTTATTGGAAATTTGTTGGCTGCAGCAGCCTTCGTCTTGGAAATTATTTATCCAACGATTTCCAGTAAGCACCGCTTGTAATCTCCGGATGTATCGTCCTGCAATCATCGAAATTATTTTATAATTCGCACTAATTCATAATCATAATCTCCATACCGTGATCCAATCAGCTAAAGACTTCCCGTATTTGGACTCGAACACTTGTTTGATGGTGCCGAGATCGATTTCCGAGCGGGAAACGATAATCCTGATCAGAGTTCTATCGTCGGTGCCCAAACGGTCCATGCTTTTGTGCAGTCTCGTAGCCAAGTAGTCGTACTTGTCTCGGATGCAATGGATGAGATTGAGGAGAGTGCTCTTCGCGGTGCCGGAGAACTCATTTTTGATGGCCTGCTCGAACTCGTGGCCGGTCAACTTTTCGTACTCTTCGAATATCAATTTCAACTGGGACCGGTTCCTTTGGCAAAGGATCGCGTTGAAGGTCGACTCGTCCGTACCTTGTATTAGTTCACCTGCTCTAAGCAATGTTTGGGCATCTTTGTAAGCCAATTCTCGATTGGTGTGCTCGGATTCATCGCGACCACCCTAACAAGAGACAAATAAACAATGTTTATAAAATACACAGAAAATTTTAAAATAAATCGCACTTACCACCGATAAGGAAACAAAGAGTCTTTTCACTGTGCCCGATGTATCACCTTTTATATCGCTTTCCAACGAAGTTTCATAAACTGCAATAATAGAGAAAAGCAATTACTCTGGAATGTTTTACTATCACAATTTGTTCTGCTTTAATCTCCTTCACAACAACTGTATGTGTATGCTTATTAATGAGCGAATCATACGTTATTATTAATAGTATTTATATTTAGATTATTGATAATTTGGAAATTGTTTTCAAAATCAATCAATGAAGAATAGATTGTTATTGAATTGAATTATAAAAAGGGCGCGGTTGAATGTCCTTCTGACCTTTTCTAATGATACGAATTTAATCTGCCAATTCCTTTGATATTACTAATATTTTTAATTGTCAATAACAACTTTGTAATAACTAATGTTATTATCGTGTAATTAGATATATGTTCCATGCTTTTAGATATTAAAAACTTGACACGCTACAATTACCACAATCTCCCACACGTCGTATTTACTTTTCACAATTATATTTATGGTGTTTTTTTGTGAACTTACGCTCTTCGTAGACTGTGCTAATAACCTTGACCTCCTCGTTGTCGTGAATGGCGAGGACCTCGACCAGTGTATCCTCATCCGTTCCCAATCCGCTGAGAGCTTTGTACAAAGCCTTCGCTTGGAAATCCACCGGATTCGTCATCAGCGCGACGATAACATCCTCGAAGTTTCCGCGCAGCTCACTCTTCAGCTCCTCCAGCAGATCTTCGCCGTACAACGTCTTGAATTCCTTCACGATTTCCATCCTCTGCTCCAGCGACCGCTTCGCGATCACGCCGATGATGGCCTTCTCGTCGGATCCGAATCCTTTGAACGCTTTCTTCAGAGTTTTCGCATCCTCGGCGGCATCGAAAGGATCGGCCGGTAAAACTGTTGGCTGCGACAACTTGTTTTTGTTATGTTTTCGGAGAAGCGTGTACACTTACGTTCGACATCTTCTTCTTCTTCGTTCCGATTCTTCCGCTCGACTGAACCTGAACGTATAAATAGCCTTGATTACTTAACATTGTATGGGGAAAGTAAAAGGAATGGTAGGCATGCGCTACTGGCCAACACTCCAAAACACTCCTGTTATATACCCATATGTTGTAGGCAACTTTTTGCACTTTCCAATTTGAATTGTTTGAAAATGTAATTACAATTCTATAAATACTGGCAAAAGGTGTCGACAGGACTCACCTAAATGTGGAGGAGTTTCCAGAATCTCATTATTTAAACAATATTTAAGATTGAAACGATGAACGATATGAAAGTATTGTCGTTATTTTTACAATTATTTTCGCGATTTTCCATAATAAACTGTAATATTTTTAATTGCATTTAAATTAATATGACTGAGTCAATATTGGATTTGTATTACTTACCTTAGAATACGGATCAAAGACTAACGTTTGCTTCAAGTTTTTTTTTTTTGTTCTCTCTTTCGATTTAATTCTCGACTTTGAGCGATAAAGAAAACAGCAAAGAATGTCACAGGTTGGAAACAAAAAAAGTTGACACTTATTATTATTATCGACATGATCGTAGTCGTCGGGTGTAGAAATGGAAGTCTCTCCAATTTTATTATTCAACCCTTCGCAAATCTCTTCAATAAAAAAAAAAGAAAGAAGTGAACTTTAAATTGAATTCCTCGCTTTCGGATCCTCAATTTTTATTTCTCCTCACCTTTTCTACGCCATGTAATTTAACGAGCTTCGGGCAATTTCCTGTCGTGCAGCTGAAAACCAGTTTATTTGTTCTTTCTGTTCTAGAAAAGGGTGAAAAGGTTATATATTCATCATCAAGAAGGCTGTGCTAAACTTTTAAAATAATTTATTTCCTATCTTAACAGTCACAATACATAATTTTCATTTCCTTTTTTTTCCCATCATTTCCTCCATCTCGGTATTATTTATTTATTATTGTTATCATTAATAATATTAACAAAACTAAATATTATCTACATAGGAATTTATTTATATATATATAATATAATATATCTCGTTTAATTAGCGGTTCAACCCTCCGTTTCAATCATCATAAATTCTTATTGTCAGACACCTGACTGCGCATTCGAAAAGAATCATTCCAAAAAAAAAAAAACGAAAGAAGAAATTAAACGTAAACGTAGTTTAATGCGAAAAAGTAAAAGCCTTTGATATGAAATAAACGTACTTTATTCATAGATTGTCCTTATTGAGTCAACGTCAACTGAGATGTCCTTCTTTTACTCCTTAATTTGTGTTTTAATGTGTAAATTGGCGCATCCTGAAAAAACGTAAAACTCAACGTAAAATGTCTTCAATCGATCGCTCCGTGACACTTTTGGAAATCTCAAATCTCGAGTTTACGAGAGGCAGTGAAGAATGTTTCTGAACGGAAATCACAAAACTTTTCATAAATCTGAAGTTTTCTTATAATATATTTATGTTTTTTTTTTTTTTTATTTCTCTCTCTATATATATTTATATAATTTAAAATCTTGCCTCGCTGTCGTCGGGCAGTGATCGAATTTTTCTATTCAATTTTCTTTTTATTTATTTATATATAAAAAAAATGCTTTTCTTTCAACATTTTTGTTGTTGTTGTTGTTTTAATTAAATATTAATTGGATATGGATTTTGACTTATCGATTAAAATCTAAACTGTTTATTAAACTCTTAGCCGCAGTATGTACAAGTATGCAGTTAAATATCAGTCATTGTACGAGAACGCACAGTGCTCGGAATGCACCGAAAAAAACGAATGCTAGTACCCATCCCTTTTTTTTTTGGAGAAGTCTAAATTGTTCATCATCAAATTCTCTAAATTCTTATTAATTTATGTACAAATCGTATTGCCTAGATCCCTTGGGTAGTAATCATCTTTTTAAATTTATTTATTATACTTATCGTTAATTATTTATCTGTTATCATTTTTGATTTCAATTTCTAAGCGATAAAAACTGAAATGAACGAACTCTAACGAACTGTATACTCGTAATAATTGCGTACTCTTCACATTGTTCTTATTTTTTTTTGTTTTTTGTTTATAAAATCACAAACAGGTACCTATCACAATCACAATTCTAAAAACGTCCGAAATATATTAGAGAATGTTTATAATACATTGGTCCTAAATAAGATAAGGGCCGCGTTCGACGCGATCCGGCTCGATTATATTGCGTGTTTCATTTTTATGTTTCTTTCTTTTTTGTTGTATCGTTTTGTTTAATTTTTTTTATGCCAATTCTGCGAGTTACATTTGGAAGAGGACAGAGATCGACCGTCACACGGTCGTCACCCTGTCCACCTCGACGTAACGCACAGAATTGTCGCTGTGTCAGCAAATCACACCCTTCTCATCGATAATGGCAGTGTCTGAGGATGAGAGGCTTTTCAGGCGGGTCTGCAGGATCGAGCGCGGCCTCCTCCGGCAGGTTTTGTAGACGACGAAGCAGATGGTGATGCTGAGCAGCATCAAGATTAAGACGCCCAGGAAGAGGTAGAGCGGCGGCAGCTGAAGCAGGAACGAGCAGTGGGTCAGAGCTTCGTCGACGCCCGATGGACAGTCTTCGGTTCCGTCGCACCAGACCGTCGCGTTTATGCAGGCATCCAATTCGGGACACCTGTACAGGCATTCGTCGTGCATCATCAGGACCAAACCGACGCCGTTCGGCGGAAGCTCCTTTCTGCAAACGTAAATGTTTTAAGTTAAATCGCAACAATATTTTGTTAATTTTTACCTCCGAGACAGCTCGAGCCAATGCACGGAATAGGCTGCTTCCTCTTTGCCGTGAAACTCGACGATGATGGTCCTCGACAACTCCTTGCCAAGATGATCGATCTCTATTTTATCGACGGCCAATTCCGGCGTCTTCCAGCCCTCCGAGAAAACCTCCACTAAATTGTGCCGACGCGACGAGGATACATATGGGCATATAACAGCGGAATAAAGCGCCGTGTGAACGGAAATTCTGTTTGTCGTTCCGCACGCCATAGCAGTAACGGCGGTCTCGTTTCCTCGATGTATGTGCTTCATAATCGTTCCGCTTATCTTCACGTACAGGAATTTATTCGCCGATGGTATAATGGCCCTCGGATACGAGTCGCAGTTCACCTGCAACAATTTACGTTAGAAATGGTGCAATTTGGTTGTTGGTTGTTGAACCTCTTCGGAATTCTCGAAGGGATACGAGAATGTTATTTCGCCGCTTGGACCCTGCTTCCTGAGGTTGCTTTTGCAGATAGGCGCGCGGATGAACTTCCAGGCGCCTTCAAAGTATAGAGTGGAGAAGTCGTCGGAAGCGTTCATCCCTGTTACGTCGAATCTCAGTTCGACGACGTTCGAAGTGGAGACGTAGGTGAATGGTAGCAAGGTTTCGGGTGAGGAGCAGAGGCAATCTCGCGGTGAGCCCGGAACATCGGTCCAAGGAACATCGAACATGCGAACAGCGGCGGTCGTGTTCCCGTGGCAGTAGAACCGATCAGTTTCCGGGCTCAACTTGGATTCGCACTCTCGCCCTTTAATCACCAATTTTGTTAAAGTTATTTTAATCTTTTCGTCCTTTTGCGCTTCGAAACGGTACACGCAGCTGAGATTCTTCGCGCCGCCTCTGCCGTAGAGGAAGATGTCGCGCGGCGATTTAAACTTTTGAATGTCCTGCGACGAAGTGAACTTCCTGCTGCACAGCCCTTCACCGTACGGCTCGCCATCCAGATGCAGGTCGACGAATTCGTACAAAGCCCGGAATCTCACGGCCCTGTCAACAAATTGGATTACTTATGAGGCCGTTCGGGAGGCTGAGGGAAATAATAACCTGAGGGCCGTCGAGTCCGCCAATCTTAATTCCAGCGTCAGGCTGTCTCCGGAGGATAGGAAGCTCTCGGATAAAGAGCAGGGTCGTGGGAAGCGGGTGCCGTTCGCCAACATCGAATGATCGCAGCTGCGCGGCACGTGTTCCCTACAGTACCTCGCGAGAAGGCTTACGTTTTTGCTGCTCGCCGTCTTCGGTGTTGGTTTCGTCTTATCCTTGCTGCTGCTTCAAAACATCCACGATTATTGCATCCACCCATAAACAGTTGTCACTGCCAGCCAACATTACCAGAAAAGGTCGTTGCAGTTGGTGCCCGTCCACTGCTGCCCATCCCACACGTTCAGATAGCTGCGGCACATCTCCTGGTCCAGCTTCTGTAAATCGCGATTACCGTCCACGTGAAACTTGACCACGGACAGCCAGACGCGATACCTGGGAGGAGGAAATACTATCGCCGTCTGCCTCCAGAATCCGTCCGGATAACGAGGGGATAAAGGCCGGAACGGGACGGGCGATGGAGACACGGATGTGTCCATCCCTTGCAGGTGATAAAGGCATGTCGTGTTCGCAGGCAACGAATGCAGCGGACTCTCCAGAATCCCCTTATTCGTTCCCCTAATCCAGAATTCGCAGTTCCTTTTGTTCCTCACGTACGTCGGCGACTGCTGATCCACGAACGTCACCTACGCAACAGAATCGAAATTTATATCTCTACAATGCGCTTTTTAGTTCTACCCTACTTCGACTTCCAATTGGAATCCGTGCAGCGATTGAGCCGGCGTCGGATGGAGGAACGTTCCGTACGGCGACGTCGAGAATTCAACGAGCAACTCGTGTCCACTGGACACAGCCTCCGGCACAGCTTGTCCTCCGCCGCAGAACTTCAGGATGACCGGATCCCTGGTCGTGTATCCGTCGTAGACGGTCACGTAGTCTTGGACGTCGTCGCAGGCGTTCCACACCTTCAGCTCTCTGGTGCTGGCAGTCCCGTAGAGCGCGGATTGGCTTCGGATCGAAATTAGTTGTCCTTTGGGTTGTCGGACCGTGATCAAGGCGTGCTTGCCGGAAGGCACTTCGTGCTGGCGCACCGCATAATAGCACGTCAGATTCCTGGGATAAACCCCCGGGAAATTGGGCGATTGCAGTCTGCAGTGTTTTCTATCACAGTCGCTGAATATCCTCGAACAATACGTCCCCGTTATCAAATCCCCTAAATAATACTCCGGCTCTGGCTCGACCGACGGCGCCGTCACGTTTGGCTCAACGGCAACCGATGGAATCGCTGCAAATAATAGAAAAATAGAGAGAAAAAAAATAGAAACGAATTCGCATCCCGAAGGCCCCATTCATTTATTACATACAACCAAAAATTTCAAGATATAAACAACTTGATTTATGCATTTTTAACCATTACCCCAAAATATTATTGCATAACTCGATATTAAATAAACATTATTTATTGAATTAAATTGCATTAATTTTACATATTTATAAAAAAAGTTACATGAAAATAGTAACAAATAGTAATAGACAAACAAAATAAAATTCTTAAATTGGAACAAACAAAAATTCATTGAAAACTTTCCCCCTTCAGGTTTTGGAAACATGATGTTGCTTCATGTTTGATATAATTACTTCAAAATTGGGACTTTTTGATGTAAGAGCAATTTGAATACAGTTTTCGGCGTTTAATCTATTTCTGTTTTTCGTTTTTATGTTCATTAGAGTGGAAAAGCCTTGTTCACAAAGGTAGGTTGTTGCAAATGGCAGCAATTTTTTTACCGCCTCCTCATGTGCAATTTTGAAAGTCTTTGCAGCCTTTGACAATCCAAAAAGACGACAGATTTGCTTTGGTCTCAAATTGAATACAGTATTGGATGGAAGTTCAAGAATTGCCTCTGCCAAACCTTGGAGGTTCTTCTGGTATGTTAGTAATTTCACATTTAAAAGGATCTACAACCCAATTTACAGTTTGTACATCAAGATCTGAAAAGTAGTCAGAGAACCGCTCTCAGAGTTTCGTAAGATGAAATTATAAAAATTTCCCTATTACCCAAAAAAAAATCATTTTTACCCCATTTTGGGTAATTTATCCCGATTCCCCGACCGCTGCATTAAGACATAAATCCGTTGAATGTAGATCCCATTATAAACTACAAAATTTAATTGTTTCAATTTCAATTGAGTTTATAATTAAAATTCAAACTAGCCTCGTTTCGAATCCATTTAAAACTGAACATTTAAGAAGTCGTTTTTAGCGATTTTTGCATCGCCAAGCAAAGATTATGTAGTTAAATGTAAAGAATATAAAATTACCTCCACCGTATCGAACCGTAGCGGCTTTCCTCTTCAACAGCTTATACTCCATCCGGAAATCGAAGTTGTATCCGCTCTGGTCCTTGGACAACCTGAGTAGATTGACGGTGATCGTCACGCTCTTGGTTTCGCTGTAGTAAATCGAAGGACCCCAGGAGGTTCCGCACCAGGAGCCTCCCACCTGAGGTCGATCCGATTCGGAGATTTGTAGCGCTCCGTCCGGGCAACCCTCGGCCGTGAAGGACACGAACCTTCCCAACGTGAAACTGTCGAAAGTCAGCTGCCAGACGATCGCAACAACGCAAGCAAAATATTAAAAAATTTGCAGAAACGTTCAAATGGAAGTTTGCGAAAAGTTCTCTTTCTCTCGGTTTCATTTTTATTTTCCGTTTTATTCGATATGTAGATAGAGGAGGAGGATGCCTTCTTTGAATCGAGAAAACTTATATAAACGTACGTGCAAATACGAGAGAAAACTCAACTTTTTTCCCCGAGCAAATGAAAAGTTAAATTGGTATTTTTCTCGTTGTCGGCGAGTTTTCCAGTGACTTGAAACAAGTTCATTAGAGTCTATTAGATTTTCAATAAATAACTATTTGTTTCTTTTTATTTTATTCAAATTTTCAATCAATATTGTATAGTAAAAATTGATACTCAAATGATCTCTGTAAATATTATTTTTACTGGATATCTCCATTCTTATGCACGATTCCAGTCATGTTCGAAGCGTTACGGCAATTTCCCTGCATACACAAAAAGGGATTCATAATATATTCTGCGTCGGTGGGTCTAAAGCTGAGGTCCCAACCTTTCACACAAAACGCGCTTATAAAATATATATTTTATGTACGAAAATATTAGACATTAAGCCTTAATTTGATACTTTTTAACAGCTGTGTCTTTATATGATCTACAAGTAATATAAATATCAATTTGAAAACCGAACGTATACATTTATCTCGGTCTCCGATTTCCGTTGAGTCGAATATTATGAATATTGATAGTTGAGAGTTCTTGCATTAAACGGTCGTAACTGTGTGCCCCGCAGGATAATTAATGATCATCCGGGAAAAGGGTAGCTTTAACGGGAGAATTGCGGTGGAAAACAGAGAGAGAGACTCGTATGCTTTAATTATATTTGCGTATCCTCTCCCCCAAACCCTTCGCTTCTTCGTCTTCGCACAGCGAGCAAGGATTTAATTTTATCGCGCAGTAATTACTTGCGTGTGTTTGTGATATGCATGTTAACTCTCGTAGCTCCGTTTTAATCGGATAAACACTGCCGAATCTTGACGTGCAAAATCCCGCAAACTTTCATTATTCTCGACCTAAAAAAGGACACGTCTACTTTGTATTCCTGCAGTATTGACAGGGAAATTTATCTGCTCCAGGAGAAATATTGTTTTTGTTCCTCAACAGGAAAGTTGCGAGAATAATGGAGAAAACGAAAAGAAGGTGACAAAAGGGAAACTAATAACTTTTGCTGTTTTTCAGCGTAGCTTTGCCGGAGGCGAAAAGCGACGAATAATTGACATTTATTAACGTTTTCCCCTCGCTTTCCGTCGACCCCTTTTTCTTTATTTTCAGTTTAATGCAATTTCCCGTGACGCTTTTCGCATCGATTCACTTATTACTCTCGTCGACGCTTTTCCATATTTTCCCTCTTCAATTCATTAACGCCGCAGCAGAGATATTTCGCGGATTCCGGCCTCCTCCATTCATCCTCGTCCCAAATTTCACGAATAACGACAATCGCCAACTTCTGCACTCATTGTCATCACTTACAAAACACTATTATTCCTGTGCAACAGCTTTCATCTCCTTTTGTCCCCCACTAAATTGTTATTATGTACAGTTTTATTTATAGCATTTATCATTAATCATTTATTTGATATAAATAAGATAAATACCTTTGAAAACCTCATAACGATATCACTTATTAAGTACGTAGATATTTTTTCAAATATTGGGTGAAGTAAAAAGTTTTGAGCCTTTTTCGTTGTTGGATGTTTACCTTGCATCTTGTCATCCTATACTGCGACTTAAAGGCAACATAACGCTTTAAAAAAAGTTCTTTGACATGTTTAGTGAATCCAGTTGTGTGTTAGAGCGTTCAAAAATGGAGGTAAAAAAGAGAAAATTCGATACATTCAGAGAGGAGAAGCGGAGCATGCGACCAGAAAATGTTGTGTTGTTCAAATCGTTGATTCCAATGCTTCAGTACTGGTAATATGGACGTGGAAGATGAGACATGCTCTGGTAAATGTTGATAAAATCATGGAAATCGTCGAGTTATTCCATTGTCCAGGAACTGAAGATTAGCCAGAAAACTGGTTTTAAGAAAAAGCTAATTGATCTAAATTCGAAAATTGTAACTTTCATTGTCGAAAAAAAGGCTCAGAACTTTTTACTTAACCCAATATTTACTCTTTTCCACAAAACATTTAAATTGTTTAACTCTACTTTCTTAAATGATTATATGTAATTTGTTACTATATAAACTGTCAACTAAATTATTTATCAAACAAAAATAATTGAAATATTAATTTACATTGCAGTGAAGTGTAAATTGATTGTATACATAATTAATAAAATACGTATACAAAGTTCAAGTCTTTTCACACCACAAAATAATAATTATTTTTACTAAACTTACACGATCGTTAATAACCATATGTTTTCAATTTAGTGTACGTTTCTTCGAGATCTCTCGGAATGGAAATGCAGACTTTATTTAATTTTCCGACTCGCCTGCGAAGCTATTACTTTCTGTTTCGTTGCCTCGATGAACGCGACTTTAAAATAAAGTTTTATTCGTTTATTTTATACACGCAATTTGGTCAAAACTGTTATTTCTCCTGGTTTCCACCAAAACTGCTGTGTTCATTAAATGATAGATAGATACAATGTTAATTTATAGAAGACTTGATTATAACAATTTTAAAATAATCAAGTTAATTTTTTTTCTTCCGTTCTCAAGTTCGAAGCGAAGCCTCCGCTAATTATTAATTAGCGTAAACTATGGCAATTAGGTGATTCAATTTCGAAATTGTTATACGGCTCACGTCTCGCGTTATAATTTAATATTTACTAGTCTGCAACCCCTTGATGATGACGACGACGTTGGGGGTTTCTGGGGTTTCTGGAACCCCAAAAACCCGTCTAATCTCGCAGCCACCGCTTTCATCTGCGACAATTTAGATATTTCATTTATAAACCGTCGCACATAATTTATTTCCGCGCCGCGACGACAATGGATGAAATTAACTGCAGCCATCCCGGCGCTCAAATTTTGCAATAATTCCGACCGAATTAATTCAAGTTTCAACCATCCGCACACGAATTTTCTCCTCTTCCCCATTCACACATTATTTCCCCCCCCCCAAAAAAAAAGGTGTCCGCATTACGTAAGATTAATTCCGCGGAGGCGGCGCCACTGCTGCTGCGAGCGGCGGTGGCGGTATAAATCACGTCCGCCCTCTATTGAATTTCCTTTTCCCCAAAAATTTTTGGTTTTCCACATAAATCTACCCTCGTCCTGCAGATGATTTCACCATTACGAGAAATCGTTTTTTTTTCTCTCTTTTATATTCCTCGAATCACTTTATCCGCAGACACGTGAATGTCAATTTAGCACTTGGTTCAAAGGGCGCGATCATCTCATTGGCTCACCTGCACCAAATCGCCGAAATCTCCTCCTGCAGCTTTGAAAGTCAGAAGACATATGAAGGGTATTTTGTCTTCCTTCGGTCGATGCAGCTCCATGTCGTACGTTATTCCCACTTCACCGTAAAACGTCCGGTTACATGCTGAAAAAAAGAAGCGAAATTCAATCAAAATCGGTTGAATAATAGAAACATTTTCGGTTCGAATAATAAAAAGCACATATAAATCGGCATTTCCATAGTTTATTGTCCATTTTTATCGAATCCGGTCATCGAAACTAAATATTAATAATAGACCAGAAATGCATGCATACAACAGTTATATTCGGCTATATAAATTTAATAAAGTCTCCAAATTTAGTTCAACAATATCGATTAACACAACCATGTTCATATTATGTTTCATTTATACAGCTTCAATTTCATAAATTCAAAATATTTGCCACGTTCTTAACGTGAATCCATGTTACGTAATAATAGTCTGAGACGAGTCACAATTCTATTAAGTGCAAGTGTTTAAATAGCAACTGGAGACAACTGTCTCCTTGCTAATTCGATCTATTCTTGTTTGTCTGCAGCGAAACTTGTTAATTGCATTTCAGTTATTTAATATGCATTGGAGAGATGCAAAATGCAACATTTTAATTATAATAAACACAATCAATATTTAATTACACAAAAAATTGTGTAATTATTTTCGTTATTATAAATTACAAATATGTAAGAGTTAAGTTTTTTCATTTGCACAGAAATTATATGCGCTCTGGCATAAAATTGTAATATCTCACTATTAGATTTTCGGAGATCAAATTGCGTAATATGTAGACGTGCACCCGGCGCATCCACTTACGCGATGCGCAGTTACTTTCAAGACTTTTCCCGAGTGCAGCTTATTTAGCTTGTACATTATGCATGCGATTTATTCACTTAAAACGCCCGAAGCCCCCCTTTTGTCGTCTCCTTCGTCGTCGATGGAAGAAAAGTATTTTTCCAAAAGGCAATCTCTTGCGTATAAAGAAATAATACAATATTTAAGCGTGCATTTAAACTAGATACTTGCACAAGTATTTACAAATATTTACCAAGTATCGCTTAGCAACAGATTATTAATTTGTTTACAATGGATACTAAATTGCGGTTACGATGATATTAATATCTTAAGTGCTTGCGAATAGATTGCGATTAACTTAAGTGTTTAGTTAATAATTCTAAATGTTATGACGCTTGTAAATTGCGTGCATAATAATATTAATTGTAATTACAATATTTGTTAATTGTTATAATAGTTTAGTGTGTAGATGATAAAAATTATACTAAATTAAACGCTATCAAATGTTACAGCATTGAAACGCGCACAAAAAGAGCGTCGGAACATGACCTAATTACTTTCAACTGCGTCCGTTGAGCTTTCGCGTTTCACTATTTGATAATAATAATAATAATAATTCAGGATAATAAGGGAAGGGCCGGACTAAATTGCAGAAGGGCTCGGTCGTAAATACCAGCTGGTGCAAAACCCATGCAAAGTGCATCCGACCAACCAACCAACCGACGGTCACTCTTATTCATCATCGACTTATTGTTACGCCCTGCCGCAGCGCCGGGAATGACACACTTTCCGAAAGGTTCACATTAAGCCGCCTTATGCATAATCAATTTCAACGTTTTTTTTTCTCTTCTTTGCACCGAAATTTCCGATGCGCACATTAATTTCTCCATCATAATTATCATCCGCAATTATCTCATTGTTACTGCATCATAAATATTCACATCGGGATGAATTATGACGCACAATTATCCAGCCCTCTATTTTAATATATTTAATTTTCATCCTTTTCTCAACATAATTTCCATTTATTTTAGAGCCACCTTTCAAAACATTCCTCAAAATCGGCTTTTTGGAGCTTTTCAAGTTCGACATTAACTGAATGGTCTTCACATTACAACATTACATCACTAATTTTGCATTTTCTCCTATCCGATCTTCTTGAAATTTGACATGAAATATCTTTAAACTTTAACAAATCAAGAAACAACTTTTGTTTTTTTTTCAGAAACAAATGTATTAACGCCAACTAAGCGAACTTTTGTTCGCGAATAATGTTTATTTAATACCATTTGCTTACGTTTTTTTTATACAGTTATTACAGATAGATATTATAAATGCATAATTCATAGTTATTTTGTATGTATAAAAACACACCAGTGGAAATGATGTGGGAGTTTACCTTTGATTTGTATTTTATGAATATTTTATGATCTTCTGCTCGGAAATAATGATATATTTTACACACATATTTTGTATCATTCTACATACGCAGTGAAATATATACAGAATATATCGGTGCACCAATTACACGGTGATAAATTTTAACGGACTCTGATGCATTTATAATTTACCATGGATGAAATTGCATGCGATCCACACATTTTATTCATTTGAAACCAATATATTTTATCTTGTATCACTGTTTTTTTATGTACTGCTATAGTTTAACTTAATATTTATTAAGGCCATAGTGTATTTATTTTAGTTCTAAATTAGTACTGCAGATTTTGCAATTCCTCGATTATGAAAATTTCCTTTTGTAATTTTCCTGTATAACTATTAAAACTTTTTATTATTATATTAAAATTCCTCTACTATTTCTCATCTTTTGATATAACAACTTTTACGTAATTTTAATAAATGGCCAAAATATAACATTCTCCCATATTTTGTTTAATTATATTATAATCAAGCCCTCCAATTATATCATCAAATATGCATATTAAAGACAAAAGTATGACCTTTCCAATGAGCCTACTATCAGATTTGTGATATTTATCTTTACCTAATTATAATTTATTTATTATCGAAAAAGCAATATTTGGTGTACATTTGGTTGCATACATTACATATATACTTGAATAATTAATAAATTGAATTATCGATTAACATTTATATTTTTGATAGTTAAACATCAATAGACCCTTAATTACACACCTTTTGATATAGGAAATGTATTGGTATTAATTATTTACGATTTTTCAAATTTATTTTAACATATTTCGAAAGTTTTCAAACTTTCATATTTATTCTATAATTATAAAACTTTTTACATATTTCATGATTAAAATCTTATTTAATCATAAAATATGTAAAAACAATATGTTCTATTTCACATCTTTCGCTATAACTACTATTAGGTAATAGTAATTACATTTTTTTTTCACCTCTTCACTAATTATTTACTTACTTTATAATAGACAGAATGAGTCCAATAGATGCATATGAAAGCTGAATGTTTGGGGAATCTAGCAAGTATGATATATTACTGTGGTTTTAGCCGTTTGGCTGTAATTCGTGTTCAAATTTG